>NC_041383.1:782786890-782798731 GCF_002162155.2 Triticum dicoccoides
TGTCCTCTACAGCATTCACTTATAGCTATGTCTTCAAGATTGGATCTTTTGAACTAAGTGAATGTGATCGGACCCTAACCTCTCTATGCTTCCTATCTCAAACTATATCTGTCCAAATCATATGCATTCTATTGAAACTGTCGAATGTCTTCTCTGCGTCCTAGTCAGCAGAAGGCAAAGAGACAAACATTAAATCTGTTTTAAATGACTTATCTTTCTTGTTGAAATCCGGAGAAGCCGGAACAACTCTCCGACATGCCTGGCGGGCGTGGGAACATGGGACAATTCTAAGTATGTTGCATGCTTGCCACGTACCCCTCAGATGTGAACCGCCAGGGGCACCAGCGTAATTGCGCTGTGTCTCTCACCTACTTATAAATACTTGTCCCCTGCGGTAAAGAAATCCTTCTTCCACCTCTCCACCTCCGTCAAAACCCTAGCGCCACCGCTAGCTCGCGACGACACCGGCGACGAAGCGCTTAGCTGCCGCGACTTCTCCGACGCCGTCCTCACGCCGGCCGCAGATATCGTCCTCTCCGCCGTCGCCGTAGGTGTCCTCCGTCGCCAAGTTAGGGCACGGTGGGCTGAACTGCTCGGTCTCCTATTCTTCCCATCTAGCAGTTCTTCATGCGGTAATTATAACTCTATTTTTACCACCTTTTTTGATCTTCAAGATTCATCCTGTTTACCAAAAGTAGTTTCTACCTATTCAATGTTAGATCTATTCTGTCTGCATCTCATACTGCCGAGTCAATTCACTTAGATTTCCTGACTAGTTTGATTCCTCACTTGTACTCATTCACGGATTGGTACAAATCTGGAACCAACTCACCTATATAAGTGAATGTCTTTGCATCATGAGGTCAATATCTTCAAACTGATTTATCTTCAAAATCTTCTGAGAATGCATATGACCTCTTCCCCTTCCCTCGCATCTCTAATGCTGTCACAGGTACATGTCCGTGGGAGAATCCCTTGGTTCTCATAGTCTGCATTCGTTTGCAGAATACCTACAGCATCATATCAATTCTCCTAAAGCCAGTTCCTGCTTGACCAGCAAGCGTAAATCTCTGAAGCCTCTGAACGTATTGAAGCCATTCAGCTTGAAGTACATGGCTGCAGAAAAATCAGCAAGGAAGGGTGGCAGACAGCATCGTGGGGGAACATCAAGGGATCTGCCTGATGATCTGGCAGAAATGTATAAAACAGATCCTGAAGAAGATTACAATCAGCGCAAGACTCGAATCCAATGGATTCGACGCTATTGGGCTGAACAGTGGTACAAGTACAAGTTCGTCACCCAGGAGTACGCAGAGAAAAATGCTATCAAGAGCCCTTGGGGTGATATTCTCTATCGAGGCCTTCCCCCAAGAACAAAGTTGAAGCCATTGCGCAAGAATTCTATCCTTGCATGGTCCATGGGCCACAGCCTGAAGAAGCGACCCATCATCATTGCTCTGGTGTCATGACGACAATCTCTTCAAGCGCAACTTCCAGTTTGCTAAGGCTTCGGCAAAAGAAAACAAGAAGTCACGGGGATTAGACTTCAATCCTGGTCCCTCTGCTCCCCGTGATGATGGCACACGTGAAGCTGAAGAAAACAGAATTGGCCCCTTTGCAAACCTTGATGGCCTCATCACTTACATCTTGGTCCAAGGTGCCAAGGTAGATCATTCTGATAATGATGCTGACACTGATGAAGCCCCAGCTCCTCCTTCGAAGCCACAGAAGCAAAAGAAGCTAAAGGCTTCTAAATCAGCACCTCCAAAAGCTTTACGCGTGAAGCCTCTGGCCACTGCACCTCCTGAAGCCAGTGTGCAGTCTGAAGATCAATCCCGTATCTCCAAGAAGACGGAGAAGAAAAAGCAACTTGTCAGGCATACTGATCAAGCCTTGACTCCTGCCGCCATTCTGCGTGAAGAACCCATTGATATGTCAAGTGATGAAGATCTTGCTGATGATGCTCTTGAGCAGTTGATAAAGAGCAAGGAAGAAGCAGAAATCTTCAACAACTTGCCTCTCTTTGATGTGGCCATCATCCACAATTTCATTGATGAGTGGTTCGACACCCCCAATGTCAGCTTTGAAGATTTACGGCTTCCCATTGGCCTCAGTGTCGCCTTCAATGGCGTCATTGCTTCTGAGCTGGCTCTCGCACAGCGAATCGTTGAGCTCAAGAACAAGATTGATTATGAGAAGGCTCAATTCAAGAAGCATGTGGCCAACCTAAGTGTTCAAGACGTCCGAAACTTCAAAGTCATGCTGCATGAGCTTAAAGAAGCTTTTCTGAAGAAGCGCCAAGAAGCTCAAGGCTCTCGTGAGCACATGAAGCGTTTGGCTGATAAGTGTGTGCTTGCCTACAATGAGGCTGAGAAGCGCAAGTCACTTGGCCGTCCTGGCATTGACCCCAGGATGGCTGCAAAGAAAAAGAAGAAGCTTTCTGCTGACCAGCCTGCACCTTCAAGCCAAGGAGCCCCACGCTTTATCTTCCCGAGCAGCATGACTGGCTCGAAGCCAAAGGTCACCACAACCGCTTCAGAACAAAAAAAGACGAGGGCTGCCGAGGCTGAAGCCAGAAAGAGGAAGAACACTGAAGCCTCTAATGCCGCTCCTTCAAGAAGAAGCGCAAGACGAAGAAGACTAGGGCTGCTTCCACAGAGCCCTTAGTTGTTGAACCCATTTCAGTGGTTCGCCCAGCGTCAGAACATCAAGAACGAAGAATGATAGTCCATGAGCCTGCTTCCACAGAGGCTCATGAAGCTGAAGATATTCCAGCAGCTGAACCCACCACTGCTGAAGACATTGGTCATGATGACAATGTAGCTGATGATGAAGTTCTTCCTCAGATCGAACATGATGTGGTATCATCGCCTGTTCATACGAACAGCGAACTCATCAGCATTGGTCGTCCACTGACGCCAATTTCTCAGGATGCATCGTGGGCTGATCACCCACAACTACAAGACTCCCCGAGTACTCCCCAACAACAACAACAAGCTACACCCCCCGTGCAAGAAGAGGATGAAGACTTTCAGGCCCAGCCAACTCCATCTCCCAAGGCGTTGCCAGCATTTCGCAGGCTTCGCAAAGGACAAAGGCCTCAAGTCCCTCTGTCGAGCGTTCCAGAAGGAGAAGTGCAACATTCACCTGTTGCACGTCAAGTATTTTCTGAACCTGCTCCAACTGTGAATGTCTCTGTGTCTGAAGCACAAGTTGCTGAAGACAACCGGCTGCATCAGCCGATGAGGAACGTCAAGAAGAACGTGTCCAAACTCCCCCCATGCCTGAAGAAACAGTTCATGAAGTGAACGTGTCTGTGCCTGACCCTCCAGCTCCTCGAGTGGAGGTTGAAAATCCTGAAGCTGCCACAACCAACGCAAGTGAAGCCAATGACGTTGTCATGGCTGAAGCTAATGTGGAGCTTGAACGAACCAGTGTGCCTAAAGCTAATGGGGCCACTGCACCTGAAGCTAATAAGGCAACTGCTCTTGAAGCACCTATTGTGCAGCATGAAGCCTCAGCAGCTGCCACTGCTCCTGTTCCGCCCCCAAGGCCCTATACAATCGAGCAAGCATACAACCATGGAGAGCTAATCACAGTAAGATGGCCCGTTCTGGTCCCTCCGCCTATTATCTCTGGTCCTCAATTTAACTATCACATAGAGCATAGGCCTCAGGTCCAGAAGCCAAAGCCAAGACTGCCAAGGTTTCTAGGTACTGCCACATCTGTCGGGTCTTTCAATGCAAATGGCTTCAAGAACCACAACACATTCTTTGACAGCTCGAAGAACCCCTACATGAAGTCAAGAATATCATCAGATCGGTTCTGGAGTCATCAGCAGCGAAGCTATTACTCCTGTGTTCTATATGATCAAGGGCGCATTTTCCCTCATATGCGCCTCGACACTGAAGCCATTACTGGACTGTCCTGCTTAGAAGAAGCACTTGACTGCTTTCATGATGCTGGGCTGCTCAGTTTTGTCACAGATAAAGAACATTGGAATGAAGAGCTATTGCTTCAATTCTATGCTACTCTGCACATTCGCGGCTACAACAGAGATACGACGACATGGGTTCTCGAGTGGATGACCGGAAATGTTCATCATAAAGCCAAAGCTATGGATATCATCGAGCTTACAGGGCTAGCCACTCCTGGAGAACTATATGAACATCACTGTCTGCTACACCGCAATGCTGTAGAGAGTATCTTCCATAAGCCAGAACCCAATATGAGCCAGATGTTGAGCATGATGAAGCCCTTGCCATCTGACGCTGAATATCCAACAGAATTATTTGTTGAAGACCTTGAGTATCTGCCTTGAACCATATATCATATCATCAGGCGAACTCTATGGCCTGTCAAAGGACATTCATCAGCGGCCAAGCTTGAAGGAGCTATGAAGACTTTGGTCTTCTATATTCTCAATGGCATCAGCTTCAACACTCAAGAGTTCTTCATCAGGCAACTTGCTGCTTCCGGCTCTGACCTATTTTGTTTGAAGTTTTATGCTCCATGGGTCATGCGCCTCATCAAAAGACACTCCTCTGTCAACTATCAGCCCTCTACTCGCAATCATATGATCTTTCTGCCAGAGGTTGATATGTCAGTTGAAGCTATATACTCTGACCCTGCCAAGAGGCCTCTTTGTCTTCAGAATGCCGAGCACCAAAGCTTTACTTAGCCTATTGAAGGTGTTCAAGCAACAACAGGAATCTATCCTTTGGCTGGAAACACTCGTCTGCCTCATCGAGCACCCACTGAAGCCACTGAAAGCACCATTGCACAAAGGCCTCGGAAGCATTCTCGCGTTCTCAATGACCGAGAACTTCTTGTGGCCCTTCATCAGAAACAGGATAAGCATCATTTTTGGCTCAAGAGACAGATGCAAAGCCTCTTGGTGGATGTCAATCGCATTCACAACCTTGCCACCAAGAATGCCTTTGTTGATCATGAAACTTGCTGGCGATCATGGAAGAGTTTGACCCTGCTCAGTGCTGAAGCTGATCTTCAAGACGATGGCTTCAATGAAAGATTTCAGTTTGACTCCACTCCTCCACGGACTGTTGTACTACGTCGTACTCCATGTCTTGAAGACTCTGAATATTCTTCCTCCGCGGCAACGATAAATGCCAGAGTGATCGATGATGAAGATGATGCTACTTCACCACCTCCTACTACTGCGCGCATCGACACTGCACCAAGTTCATCTGCACCGCCACCCAACAACGACAACCCCGCTGCTTCACCTACTCATGTTAACGAGTAGATGCTCTATGTCTTCAAACCTTTTTGGTCCTTACTGACAAAAGGGGGAGAAGCGTATGAGTTGATAGTCTTCAAGAGGGTTCATATGGGCGGTTGCATTATATTTTGCTGCGTGCTTACAACTCTTGCCTTTTGAAACATTTGGTTCTCTAAGTTGTAACACCTAAACTTGATGGTCGTCTGCTACTTATTTGCTTCACTGTGATGCGATGATAAATTCCGCATGTGCGATGATAACTTCTGCACTTAGATCATTCTGCAGACGTCCATTTTTCATTATGCATGTCCTTCTACTTGCTATATCAGTTCATGCATGATAAATTATCTTCATAAGTTGAAGTGGATCTCCACAAGTACAACCTGCCATGTGCATTTGCATTCCAAAAGCAAATTACTTACATGCACATATTCAGGGGGAGCCCTTGCAACTTATGAAGACTATTTCCTATCCTTACAATTTCACATATTTATCCCCGTTGAAAACTTCAACCAGTTTGTCATCAATCACCAAAAAGGGGGAGATTGTAAGTGCATCTAGTGCCACCCCTAGTTGGTTTTGGAGTATTGACGACAAAGTTGGTTGAGGGACTAATGCGTTTGTGAGAATTGCAGGATAACGCAGGTAGTGTCCCTCATTGATTCAGTTTACCTACCGGAGATGACCCCTAAAAATGTATGAAGACATTAAAGACAATGGTGGTATGAGAAGATATTCATATTGAAGACTATGACATGAGAAGACATTGCGTGAAGACTATGGAGCGCGAAGACGGTGTGGATTCGTTGCTTCCTTTTCTTCTTTGTTGAGTCATAGGAACCACCGTACTATTAAGTGGGGTCCAAGTGAACTAAGTCAGAGTGACTGAAGTGATGCTCAACTCAAATCCTATGTCTTCGAGCGAAGACAATGAGAGCAAACCTTATCCAGAGCTGGATGAGTCAGCTTTGCTTGTAGCCCAAGTAAAGTTGCCGCGTGTGTTTGAAATCTGACCGTTGGAACACGTGTCAGTTCCTTAGTGACCCAGGGTCATTTTGGACAAATCAGGTCGGGTTGCCTAGTGGCTATAAATAGCCCACCCCCTACACCATAAATTGGTGGCTGCTCAGAGTTTGTACACGGCTTTTGTTGTTTGAGAGCAACCCACCTCGAAGCATTTGAGAGAGAGAAAAATCCTTGCGAGGACAAAGCCCAAACACCCAGAGCCAAAGAGTGTTAGGCATCACTGAAGTCTTTCTGTCTGTGTGACCTGAAGACTTATTACACTTGAGGACTGTGTATCCTCCAGCCAGTTAGGCATCGCGTTCTGAGCATCCAAGAGTCATTGTGGATTGCCGGGTGAACGAAGTTTGTGAAGGTTCAGAAGTCTACCTTGAAGACTTACCAGAGTGATTGGGTGAGGACTAAGTGTCCTTAGCTCAAGGGGAATAAGGTGAAGACACGGTCTTCTGAGTTGAATCTTAGCCTCCCTAACCAGACGTACAGTTGTCACAGCAACTGGAACTGGTCCAACAAATCTTGTGTCTTCAACAAGTGACTGGTTCTATCTCATCCCTCCTTTACTTTGAGTCTGTCTTCGTAAAGTCATTGCTTATCTGTCTTATCTGATTGACTTCATTGCTTGACTACTATTGTTGATTGGCTTCATACTATCTTCCATCCTGATCCTACTACCTAGCTGCTATTAGTCTTCGTACGTTAACGCTATTGCATACTTGACTATGGCTAGCGTGTTGTAGTCTATCTTCCGCTGCATATCAATTAGGTTATTTCTATTGTTTGTCTTCGAAACTTCCACGTTTTGAAGACTTTCATAAAAATCTCCTATTCACCCCCCCCCTCTAGTCGATAACTAGCACTTTCAGGTGAGACCTGTGTTCGGCTCCACCGCCGGTGAGTGTGCGGCCTGTGGGGCGGGGTCTAGCCCTCTGTCCATACGCGACGTAACCTGCCCCGGATTTAGATCCGGGGCTGCTGCGGGGATGATGTCCCGAGCATTGTCCGCCAGCAGGTCCAGGTCATGCTCGTCGTGACTGTCTGGCTCTCCTGGCACGGCTCGAATCCGTCGAAGATCATGTCCCCGCGGATATCTGCCGTGTAGTTCAAGTTTCTGAACCTGATCTGGTGGCCAGGGGCGTAGCTGTTGATCTGCTCTAGCTGGCCAAGCGAATTGGCCCGCAGTGCGAAGCCGCTGAACACAAAGATCTGTCCGGGGAGAAAAGTCTCACCCTGGACCGTGTTGTTGACGATTGAAGACGCCATCAAGCCTCGAAGCGACGACACAGAGGAACTCTCAATGAAAGCACCAATGTCGGTGTCAAAACCGGCGGATCTCGGGTAGGGGGTCCCGATCTGTGCGTCTTAGGCTGATGGTAACAGGAAGCGAGGGACACAATGTTTACCCAGGTTCGGGCCCTCTCGATGGAGGTAAAACCCTACTTCCTACTTGATTAATATTGAAGATATGTGTAGTACAAGAGTAGATCTAACACGAGATCGTAGAGGCTAAACCCTAAGAGCTAGCCTATGACGGTATGATTGTAATTGTGGTCGGCCTTCTAAGGACCATCCTCTCCGGTTTATATAGACACTGGAGAGCTAGGGTTTACATGGAGTCGGTTACAGGGAAGGAAATATAATATCTGGATCGCCAAGCTTGTCTTCCACGCAAAGGAGAGTCCCATCCAGACAAGAGCCAAAGTCTTGAGTCTTGTATCTTGACGCTTCTATAGTCCGGACGATGCATATAGTCCGGCTGTATGGATACCCCCTTATCCAGGACTCCCTCAATGGTGACTAGAGAACTCTGTCAATCACTATCTTATCTGGAAGATTAACTCCCACTTGATTCAAGTGATTGTAGTACTCAGACAATCTAAGCACTTGCTCACTAGTTGAGCAATTCTCCTCCATCTTTTAGGCGAAGTATTTGTTAGAGGTCTCATACCTCTTGACACGGGCATGAGTCTGAAATATCAATTTCATATCATGGAACATCTCATATGTTCCGTGACGTTTCAAAAACGTTTTTGTAGTCCCGGTTCTAAGCCATAAAGCATGGTGCACAAAACTATCAAGTAGTCATCATATTGAGCTAGCCAAACGTTCATAACGTCTGCATCTGCTCCTGCAATAAGTCCGTCACTTAGTGGTGCATCAAGAACATAATTATTCTGTGCAGCAATGAGGATAAACCTCAAATCACAGACCAAGTCCACATCATTGCTACTAACATCTTTCAACATAGTTTTTCTCTAGGAACATATAAAAAAACATAGGGAAGCTATAATGCGAGCTATTGATCTACAACATAATTTGCAAAATACTACCAGGACTAAGTTCATGATAAATTAAAGTTCAATTAATCATATTACATAAGAACTCCCACTTAGATAGACATCCCTCTAATCATCTAAGTGATCACGTGATCCAAATCAACTAAACCATGTCCGATCATCACGTGAGATGGAGTAGTTTTCAATGGTGAACATCACTATGTTGATCATATCTACTATATGATTCACGCTCGACCTTTCGGTCTCTAGTGTTCCGAGGCCATATCTATATATGCTAGGCTCGTCGAGTTTAACCTGAGTATTCCGCATGTGCAACTGTTTTGCACCCGTTGTATTTGAACGTAGAGCCTATCACACCCGATCATCACGTGGTGTCTCAGCATGAAGAACTTTCGCAATGGTGCATACTCAGGGAGAACACTTATACCTTGAAATTTAGTGAGAGATCATCTTATAAAGCTACCGTCGAACTAAGCAAAATAAGATGTATAAAGGATAAACATCATATGCAATCAAAATATGTGACATGATATGGCCATGATCATCTTGCGCCTTTGATCTCCATCTCCAAAGTACTGTCGTGATCTCTATCGTCACCGGCACGACACCATGATCTTCACCATCTTGATCTATATCAATGTGTCGTCACATGGTCGTCTCGCCAACTATTGCTCTTGCAACTATTGCTATCAAATAGAGATAAAGTAAAGCAATTATTTCGCACTTGCATCTTATGCAACAAAGAGACAACTTCAACAAAACATGATCATCTCATACAACAACTTATATCTCATCACGTCTTGACCATATCATATCACAACATGCCCTGCAAAAACAAGTTAGACGTCCTCTACTTTGTTGTTGCAAGTTTTACGTGGCTGCTACGGGCTGAGCAACAATCGTTCTTACCTACGCATCAAAACCACAATGATAGTTCGTCAAGTTAGTGATGTTTTAACCTTCTCAAGGACCAGGCGTAGCCACACCGGTTCAACTAAAGTTGGAGAAACTGACACCCGCCAGCCACCTATGTGCAAAGCACGTTGGTAGAAGCAGTCTCGCGTAAGCGTACGCGTAATGTCGGTCTGGGCTGCTTCATCCAACAATACCGCCGAACCAAAGTATGACATGCTGGTAAGCAGTATGACTTGTATCGCCCACAACTCACTTGTGTTCTACTTGTGCATATAACATCAACGCATAAAACCAGGCTTGGATGCCACTGTTGGGGAACATAGTAATTTCAAAAATTTCCTACGCACATGCAAGATCATGGTGTTGCATAGCAACGAGAGGGGAGAGTGTGTCCATGTATCCTCGTAGACCGAAAGCGGAAGCGTTAGAACAACGCGGTTGATGTAGTCGTACATCTTCACGGTCCGACCGATCAAGCACCGAAACTACAGCACCTCCGAGTTCTAGCACACGTTCAGCTCGATGACGTCCCTCGAACTCCGATCCAGCCGAGTGTCAAGGGAGAGTTCCGTCAGCACGACGGCGTGGTGATGATCTTGATGTTCTACCGTCGCAGGGCTTCGCCTAAGCACCGCTACAATATTATCGAGGAGGACTACGGTGGAGGGGGACACCGCACACGGCTAAGAGATCAAGAGATCAATTGTTGTGTCTATGGGGTGCCCCCCTCCTCCTTATATAAAGGAGGAGAGGAGGGGGAGGGCCGGCCCTCAGCTATGCCGCGCCCTGGGGAGTCCTACTCCCACCGGGAGTAGGATTCCCCCCCCCCCCTTCCATGTAGTAGGAGTAGGAGTCAAGGAAAGGGAAGAAAGAAGGGAAGGAAGGAGGGGGCGCAGCCCCTCCCCCTAGTCCAATTCGGACTAGGCCTTGGGGGGGCGCGGCCTGCCCTAGGCAGCCCCTCTCTCTTTCCCGTATGGCCCAATAAGGCCCAATACTTCTCCCCGGCGAATTCCCATAACTCTCCGGTACTCCGATAAATACCCGAATCACTCGGAACCTTTCCGAAGTCCGAATATAGTCATCCAATATATCGATCTTTACGTCTCGACCATTTCGAGACTCCTCGTCATGTCCCCGATCTCATCCGGGACACTGAACTCCTTCGGTACATCAAAACACATAAACTCATAATATAATTGTCATTGAAACCTTAAGCGTGCGGACCCTACGGGTTCAAGAACTATGTACACATGACCGAGACACGTTTCCGGTCAATAACCAATAGCGGAACCTGGATGCTCATATTGGTTCCCACATATTCTATGAAGATCTTTATCGGTCAAACCGCATAACAACATACATTTGTTCCCTTTGTCATCGGTATGTTACTTACCCGAGATTAGATCATCGGTATCTCAATACCTAGTTCAATCTCGTTACCGGCAAGTCTCTTTACTCGTTATGTAATACATCATCTCGCAACTAACTCATTAGTCACATTGCTTGCAAGGCTTATAGTGATGTGCATTACCGAGAGGGCCTAGAGATACCTCTCCGACAATCGGAGTGACAAATCCTAATCTCAAAATACGTCAACTCAACAAGCACCTTCGGAGACACCTGTAGAGCACCTTTATAATCACCCAGTTACGTTGTGACGTTTGGTTGCACACAAAGTGTTTCTCCGATAAACGGGAGTTACATAATCTCATAGTCATAGGAAAATGTATAAGTCATGAAGAAAGCAATAGCAACATACTAAACAATCAAGTGCTAAGCTAACGGAATGGATCAAGTCAATCACATCATTCTTCTAATGATGTGATCCTGTTAATCAAATGACAACTCATGTCTATGGTTAGGAAACATAACCATCTTTGATTAACGAGCTAGTCAAGTAGACGCATACTAGTGACATTATGTTTGTCTATGTATTCACACATGTACTAAGTTTCGAGTTAATACAATTCTAGCATGAATAATAAACATTTATCATGAAATAAGGAAATAAATAATAACTTTATTATTGCCTTTAGGGCATATTTCCTTTACCTCTGGTACGCCGAAGTCGTCGTCACCGAGGCTCACCTCATCTTCGAAGGGAGGCATATAGTTATCGTCCTCCAAGTATCCGTCTGTCGCCTGTTCATCTGGGCTGACTTGCCCATGTTCTTGTTCGCCTTGCTCGAAGGTGGGCTGGTCAGGATTGTATTCCTCTTCGGCGCCATCTGGATTATCTTCTTCTCCAGTGCCGGTGTTGCTGTGGCGGGGCTTGGAGCGGCGCCGATGATGCCCATGATTTGACTTCTTCCCTGAGGGGTTATCTCCTGTTGCCTCATCGTCATTGTTTTCTTTGGGAGTATCCAC
>NC_041383.1:782799026-782818929 GCF_002162155.2 Triticum dicoccoides
GTCGTCTATACCATCGATGTCTTCGGAGTCAAGGTTAAGCACGCCGGTCAAATTATCGACCATGGCTATGAAATGGGTGGTGGGTGGGTGACGAATTTCTTCGTCGCCTGCTTCCCACTCGAGCCGAACATAGTTCGGCCTGGAATCTCCTGATAGAGAGAGAGAGACCTTAATGAATTTAGCACATCTCCGAAGGGCGAGTGCTGAAAGATATCCGCGGCAGCGAACTCCATGATTGGGGCCCAATCAAATTTGATGGGCATGAGTGCATGCGGTCCGAAACCCACGACTGGAGACAAGTACGGTGGTCTGGAGACACAGATCTCCTTAGGAGCGGAGTCTGTTTTCGGCTCCAACGTCGATGAGTGTGCGGCCTCCAGGGCGGGGTCCATCCACCCGTCCTCGGAAGGCACGATCTGCTCTGGAACGAAGTATGGAGCCGTAGCAGGCGCGATGTTCTGAATACTATCCGACGACAAATCTAGGTCATGCACGTTGTGATCGTTCGGCGCTCCTGACATGGGCCCGAATCCATCGACGATCAAGTCTCCGCAGATGTCGGCAATGTAGTTTAGGTTTCCAAACCTGACCTGACAGCCAGGGGCGTAGCTGTCGATCTGCTCTAGGTGGCCAAGCGAGTTGGCCCGCAGTGCAAAGCCGCCGAACACGAAAATCTGTCCGGGGAGAAAAGTCTCACCCTGGACGGCGTTGTTGAAGGTTGGAGAAGTCATCGAGCCCTACAGTGACGACACAGAGGAACTCTCAATGAAAGCACCAATGTCGGTGTCAAAAACGGCGGATCTCGGGTAGGGGGTCCCAAACTGTGCGTCTAAGGCTAATGGTAACAGGAGACTGGGGACACGGTGTTTACCCAGGTTCGGGCCCTCTCGATGGAGGTAATACCCTACTTCCTGCTTGATTGATCTTGATGATATGAGTATTACAAGAGTTGATCTACCACGAGATCAGAGAGGCTAAACCCCAGAAGCTAGCCTATGGTATGATTTTTGTTGTTGTCCTACGGACTAAACCCTCTGGTTTATATAGACACCGAAGGGGGCTAGGGTTACACAGAGTCGGTTACAGAGAAGGAGATCTACATCCGAATCGCCAAGCTTGCCTTCCACGCCAAGGATAGTCCCATCCGGACACGAGACAAAGTCTTCAATCTTGTATCTTCATAGTCCAACAGTCCGGGCAAAGTATATAGTCCGGCTGTCCGGATACCCCCTTATCTAGGACTCCCTCAGTAGGTAAGCGAAAACCGAACAGTAAGATTACTTACGATTCGGCCAGGGGCTTCACCCTAGGAGGTCTCTAGGGGATGTGTTCGTACTCTGAGTCCGAACTGACCGAAAGGGTTATCTTCCCCCTCTTCGGCGCCACCACCTCCAGGTATTTGGAGGTTGTCCTCTTCTTCTTCCTCCCCTTGCGGTGGGAATCGCTTTCCACCACCTCCTCCTCCTCTTCTTCCTCATCTCCCTCATGAGAGGAGACAACTTCGGTCTCTCCGGACACAGCGTCCGAAGGGCCTCTACAGTGGGGGCCACCCTTGGCCTCCTTGCCCTTCTTCTCTGGCGCCTGGTAGGGCACCAGGACCAGCGTCTCTGTCAGCTGGGGAGTGGCGGGTCTTCCGGCAACAGAGCCGGACTGCTGATCCGCTTCGCCTTTGCTGTCCAGCCCTGTAAGGAAGTGAGCTGATAAGATTTCTATTGATTAAAACATTGACGTAATACGTCTTCGGAAAAGTTAATAATTACCTCTGAGGCCAGATTCTCGATGTCGAGCCCGATGTCCTCGGTCTTCATGGGCCAGCTCTTCTGTGCCTTGAAGAGCAGCTTACATATCTCTTCGTGCGTAGTGCCGAAGAAGTGCTTCAGGGTCCGCGGCTCCTTCGGATTGAACTCCCACATGTGGGAGTCCCTGCGTTAGCAGGGGAGGACACGGAGGAAGAGCATGATCTGCACCACGTTGGTGAGGCCGATGTTTTTGCCCGGCATTGGTGCACTTCTATAGCATTTGCACCTCCGTCTGGGACCCCAAGCTTTTAAATAGCGGATAGCGGACTGGTTGCGGATTAAGGTATGTGTAGCGGAATGCGGATAGCGAGCGATATTGCGGGTGCTATGTCCACATAGCCAATTTTTAAAAAACACTCATAAATTTGAGATTGTTGTGTATATTTCTAGGCCATTGACAAAAAATATGACACTTAATTTGAGAAATCATCATTTATATAAGAATATAAACTATAATTGAACAATATTTGGTCGTGCAACCATTGAAGCAAAACACATTACCAAAATAGATTCTACAGCAGAACAACAAGGACTTATATAGCGGGCGATATTGCGGATAGCCGATGATATAGCGGTCTAACAAGTGATATTGCGCCTGCATCATGACAACACGCTATTTTCTAATGCAAGCTTAAACTAATAGCGGCAGGGTGACACTACCGCTACTGTGGCCGCAATAGCGGAGGTAGCGGACACTATTTAAAAGCTTGCCCCAAATTGAGGCTCTTAGCGGTCCACGAGGTGAGCCTCGTGGGGGGTCCGGATCTGAACTCCGAAATTGCCACCCAGTTGGCGCGGCGGGGTTCAGTGATGTAGAACCACTCCTGCTGCCAGACCTTGATGGTCTCGATGAAAGCCCCTTTGGGCCATGTGGCATTGGGAAACTTGCTTACCATGGCCCCGCCGCAATCCGCATGAGGTCCGTCGACCACCTTCGGCTTCACGTTGAAGACTTTAAGCCACAGGTCGAAGTGTGGTGGGATGCGGAGCAGAGCCTCACACAACGATGAATGATGATATGTGGAGGAAAGAATTCGGGGCTAGATCGTGTAAATCTAGCCCGTAGTAGAACATAAGGTCGCGGACGAAAGGGTGGAGGGGAATCCTAGCCCCTTGAGGAAATGGGGGAGGAAGACAGCCCTTTCGTCGGGCGCCAGAGTGGGGATGACTTGGTCCTTGTCGGGAAGCATGTGTGCAATGTTTGTGGACAGGTACCCCGCGCTCCAGAGTTCCTTCACGTCCCTCTCAATGACGGAGGAGGCCTCCCACTTGCATTTGGAGCCTGGCCCGGCCATGGCTGGAGAAGGTGGTGGTGGTGAGGAAGATGGGAGCTTTTTTGGGGGTCCTGGAGCTTGGGAGATTGGAAGGCAGAGGCTGGAAGAAGGCGTGGGGAAGGAAGGAGGAATCTTTGCCCTCTTATAGGCGGTGAAAATGCCCCCCCCCCCACTCAAGCCTTAAACCTCGCATATTCCCAATAAGGTCGTGCGCCAGGAGCAGTTGGGTTACCCAAATCCCATTGATGAGAATCCCGAAATAAGTGGGCACGATCTCTGTTTTGACAAGACGAGCCAAGGGGGCTCGACCTCGAAACTCGAAACGGGGAGTGTGAAAACGTTTCAAAATACTGAAGATTCAAGTGTGACGCTTCGCCGGAAAAAGTTGTTAGTAAAGACACTATTCCTGTTTTTATATCTTGCCTTCGTGGCTAAGGGTTGTGTTAATTATACAGAGTTGGATACATTTCTTTTATAAGGGAAGCTGATGTGTGGTATTCAAGGAGAGGAACCCGCCTCGCAATGCCGAAGACAATCCGCGTGCCAGACACGACGTCATTGAAGACTGGTTCAGTGGCTACCGAGGGAGTCCTGGACTAAGGGGTCCTCTGGCGTCCAGTCTATTTGATATGGGTTGGACTGATGGGTCGTGGAGATAAAGTAAGGAGACCACCTCCCTTGTCCGGATAGGACTCCTATATGTGTGAACGACAAGATTAGGTATTCGGATATGCTATTTCCTTTCTTTGTAAACCGACTATGTACAACCCTAGGCCCTTTCGGTGTCTATATAAACTGGAGGGTTTAGACCGGAGGCAGGATCATAATATTCATAGGCTAGACAAGCTGGGGTTTAGCATTACGATCTCGAGGTAGATCAACTCTTGTAAGCACTATACTCATCGAATACAATCAAGCAGGACGTAGGGTTTTACCTCCTTTAAGAGGGCCCGAACCTGGGTAAACAGTGTGCCCCTTTGTCCATTGTTACCATTGATCCTCAGACACAAAGATTGCCCCCCCCCCCACCCGAGATCTGCCGGTTTTGACACCGACAATACCCATCTTTGGAAGGTATTTCATTGCTATGGTATACCCTTTCCATAATGGTTACGCGATGCAATTTTTTTGGAAGGTATTTAATTGGCAGACATCAATTACTTTCGGAAAGTTCTTACGGGGTATGCACACAAACACACATATGGAAACTTATTTTCTTAATGCTGAGATATAACGCAAAATATAAACCTATTTCTTAACGGGTCAGACCCAATAACTCATCTATACGGTTCACTTTTTGTAGAGATGTAGCAATGATGGATGATAAGAATGATGCATTTCCAGTTTTGTATCTATCTGTATCTTTGATGTCTATTTTGTTGTTGTTAGTTGTTTAAGATCGTGGGGAAATATTATTTGTTCCTCGACTGGATAGTGGGATCAGGCATGCCTTTACAGTTTTAAGTTAATAAAATATGTTCAGTCAATCAGTTTTTATTTACTGTGATGTTATGTTCTTTATTAGCAACTTCACTTTGTTTTTTCAAATAAATTCATTGTTCAATTTTTACTGCTCTACTTTGTTCATAATATAAACCATTGTTCATTGTTGTTTATTAAATTACCATGTCTATCTGCTATTCCTAGGATTTCCTTAAATAACCATACTAATATATAGAACATGAGAACATGTCCATCTCGGAGAGAATTAATCTTGCTTCCTTACAGCCTCTGAACACGAGGACCATGTGGACTAAACCTGCATGTGGGTACACCAAGGAGATTGTCCAGCTTATGAAGGTATAAGAATTAATTGGTCATAGTTTGTGAAGACAGGGGTTGGATAATTTGGAGAATGTCAGATATGTGTCTTTGCGTTCAAGGCTAAAAGGGGCAAAGTATCGCTCTCTGTCTACCTATTTTGACAAGGTCGGTTACAAGGTTGTCATCATACTATCCATGCAAATGTTTCCTGTGATTTCATCTTCTAAACAATGATCACAACAGGTTAACATGACATGGCATGTGAACAATCAATGTGACGACCAAGTGAAGTCATCAACTATCAGGCTTTAGCAGAACTATATAGGTTCATTGTGAGTGTTCGCTTGCACTTATCTCACACAGCTGATCTGGCTCACTTTGGTTATATAATAAGCCAACTATTGTATCTACTTAGTGTTGATCCATCGGCTTGGCTTACTTTTGGGACATAGTACATATTCCCCCATTTATCATGAACTTTCAGATCTAATGTTGCCATGCTTCTGGTAAGTTTGATGGCCTTACCTTGTGACATTGTCTGGACAAACTGCTCTGCACTGGACACACTTGTGTATCAAGGAAATGCCATGCTTCTGATGTAACCTTATTGGATTGGACTTATACATTATTTGAGTAATTACTCTAAATTTCCTTTGCAATTGTTAATATGTTGTTTATCTTCTTGGACAATAAGTTGAGTACCCGTGAGAAAATTTATGCGGTTGATTTTGATCTATTTTTTATTGGGTCCATAAATAATGATTTGGTACTATGACTGTATTATCGGATTGGATAAGACTGTACCCGACAGCATTTTCTACCGGGTGCGGCAAGCCGCACTTCCTAGCTAGTTGGTATGGCTCCTGTAGAGTCTGAAGACAAGAATAAAGATAGAGTCTCAGTCGGAGCATCTCTCAAGGGAGTGAGACATGCACTAACAAGCCTAGTGCGTAAAGGGAGCCCACCTCTAAGGGTGGCCCCTTTACAACAGAGGAAGACATACGAATCTCACCCCCTACGAGTCCAGTCTCCGGGGGCGCAAATACCAGGTACCAATGATCCAGTCAAGCATGAACTAACAAAGCATATTGGTTTCGATCACGTCTATCCGAAGTCAATAGAGCAATTTAGAGTGTAGCGGTATCTTTTGCTAATGAAATGAGAGTGGATATGAATGTGGAATTGAGTGGAGAGATGAACTAATCTATACTCTGCATGTCTTCCATTTCTTCACTGCACAGCAAGCAAAGGATTGGGGATTCAGTGGTGTAATGTTAAGAGGTCATGCGACATGAAGACATTGATAGCAATATGCATGGGGGAAGTTCCCATCAGGCAACAACGGTTCGCTCCTTACATGTGGATCATACCGAACTTTGCGCATTGCCCTGAGGATACTAATGATGATGTGATCCAGACGTATGCTCGCGTGTACATTTGGTATGTCGTCTCTAAGACTATTTGCTGATGGTGGTGGCAGGACCGCTCAATGGATGTCGATCAAGGTGTTGATTGTCTTCGACAACAAATTTAGCTGGGGTTCGGCGGCACTGGCCTACTTGTACCGGCAGGTAATCAATTGTCATTTTAAGTTTATTTGTACATTACCAATGCAAACTTTCCCTTAACTACCATGTTTGCCTTTACGTGTAGTTGAACGATGCTTGTTGTAGGTTCTCATGCATCGCTTTGATTTTTCATGCATGTCATCTGCATAATGTGAACTTGTGTTTAAGCAATTACCCCCACTATCATGGGAAACATACTCTGTTTGTGTGTTTTTTGATTTTGATCTACATCATGGCAATTTTTCTACAAGTTATGTCTCTCTACATTTTTGCATCAATTTTTACTATGAACAATATTTTCTTGGTAATGTAATAAACGTTGACATTTTTTGTATATACATGTCAACTAAATTTTCTACACTACATAAAAGAAATTTGTATATATTTTTTGTTTTTGCATAGTTTTTGACATTTTTTTTTCCTACAAATGGAATTGTGTTGGGCCAGAAAGCCTAGCTAAAGGGGTGGTGTTCAGGCGAGGTGTTTCCGGGAGAGTCCCTGTGTGCCGCCCATGTGCGTCAAAAGGAGCCAGCTTGCTGAAGCCAGAACGCTTGGGCCGGCCCACTATGCTCCCAATTGTTTTCTTTTATTTTTTTACTTTGAAGCATAGAGCCGACACTGTAGCAATCGGCACTGTAGCGTCCGGTTCACAATAGCTCTCACTATTTGCTCGGTTCTTATTTCAGAAATTTAGAAAATGCTAATATAAACAATGAAATTTTTTCATATACACTTTAACTATTTTGTAATGTACTTTGAACAATTCTCGAATACGCATTGAACATTTTTGTAAGGTACGTTGACAATTCGTGAATACACATTGAAACATTTAGTGTAATATATGTTGAACAAAAATGAAATACATAATGGAAATTTTTAGTATTTTGTTGAACAAATTTGTAGCAAGCGGAGAGGGCCATGGCGACCCCCATTTGGCCCAAAGGCTCACTAAATATATATTTTGATAATAATTCCATGAAAAAAATTAGAAACTAAAAAATGCCACAAAAGATGATATCTCCTAGTCATCACCCGAAAAACTTGTGTGCAAAAAAATGGCAGAAAAAATGCCACCTCTCAATATTAAAAATGGCATCTTCTTAAAAATAATAAAAAATTCCATCCTCACAAATATTGAAATACCCATCCTATTACAAAATAAAAAATGCTATGCTCTTATAAATAAAAACTGCCACGCTCTATTAAATAAAACGGTCATCCTCTAATAATAAAAATTCCATCCTCTTAAATAATAAAAATGGCATCCGCACAATAATAAAATGCCATCTTGCTATAAAATAAAAAATAACATGCTCACATAAAATAAAACTACTACCCTCTAATAATAAAAATGTCATCCTCTTATAATAAAAAATGTCATCTTCTTATAGTTAAATACAATCCTCTTATAATAAGATATGTCATTCTCTTCTAGTAAAACTGCCTCTCTAGCCCATTGACTAACAGCCCGCTTCAAAAATAGATTTTTGGGTGAATTAAAAAAATGCTTCAAAAATGTCAAGTTATATACAAAAAATCTTTTTACCATGAACGCTCATGAACTATCTCTCTAGCCCATTGACTAACAGCCCGCTTTAGACTTCCCTGCGTGTTGGTTACCCTTTTTGTAAAAAAAAAGAAGCAAAATTAAGTGTTTGCCAGAATCTGCAGACAATGAATGTCTCTAGCCATCTGACGTGGCATTGGCCCTATGTCGAGATCTGTGCGACTACGATGGAGACGTTCGATGGGGACCTAGGGTTGGCCTCCCAGGGAACACTGGTCAGATAACATTTCTGATCTTTTTAGGGAAGGAAAATCATTAGTTTGCCAATCATTAGCTTCGCCAAGGCCCAAGTGGTAGAGCACTATCGCCGCTAGTTCAGTCGTAGAGCAGAGAGGAGAGCAGAGGTCGCTGACAAAACCCCTATTCGCGATCGCTGCCCTAATTTTCCCTCCGCACAAGCACCGACTATGTTCTGTCCTCCCAGTGGACAGGCATTCTGGATAGGTTTCCGAAGACACCAGTGCCGCAGACATGATGGACCAGTCGCCGCAACTCCAAAGGGATTCAACAACGTTAGGCAATGCCGGCTCTAGGCATGCCCAAATGTTGTTTCACGGAATGCCTGAACAAGACCCAGTACAATCTTTGCCCCCATGATATTTGCATTCATTGATTAATTTGTTGCACATACCATTCTATCAAACTTGTAGGGCAATAGTTTAACCGCGATGCATATTGTAGGACCAAATAATGCTTAACATAATAAATTATGGCCAAGAGCCTTTGCAATTTGACATTGGGATACCAATTTCTCGTTGTTTGAAGTTGGGAAAACATCACACACTAGAAAGAAGAAGGTAGTGAAGCCAAGAGGTTCGGCATTCACATAGTTTGAAGATGTCTTGTTGGTTGAAAGTTGGTTGAATAAATCAAGTCAAGAAGAAGCCATTCAAATGGCCCAATTGTTGGATGAAATTGCGCGGGAAACCAAAGTGGCAAACTGTCATTGAGGACATTGAAAGCGACACCAAGAAGATGAAGAAAAACAATGGGTCTAACTCCAACCAATCAATTGGGTTGGATGGCGAAGATGAAGAAAATGGTAGAACAGACATACAAGCCTCTGTGCCAACAGGTGATTGAAAACAAGTGGGAGAAGGGCAAGATCTCGCGTGATGGCGTGGCAAGCGAAATGTCCACCACTTGGAGGGGCAATTTTCCGCCAAGGAGGTGAAGAAGGAGAGGTACAAGATCCTCATAAATGTGCAAAGGGAGAAGATGAAGTTCGACCTGGAGAGCTTGAACATGGAGAACGACAAACTAGAATTGGACAGGCAATGCAAGATTGCAAAAATGGGAGCTCGAAAAGATGGAAATATTGATTGCTGAAGAAGAAGATCAACGACCGCAACAATGCTGGTACTTGAATCATTCGTGCATCGCCTATCTATTGTATGAGTTGCTGCATTTTATTTTGGCATGTAATGAACTGTTGAATTGTTGTTTATTTTGTATCATCGAATTGTTGAATTAGTGAGAAATTTATGTTATAATGGATGTATATGGATTAGCATGAATTTGAATATTCACATATGAAAAGTGTGGTTGTACTGGAAGAGAAATAAAAACGCGTTGTCCACGTGCGCGTCCGCTGACATAAGGGGCTCGGATTTATCAAGTTCAACTCCGGTTGTAGATGCTCTGAGGAGGCTTTTACTAGTAGTAGTATTTTTCAACTCTCTCACTAAGGGATTCGAGTGGCTGCCTCTCTCTAGTAGCTTCCGAGTGAGCGGAAGAGAGCAGTAGAGCAGAGCAGAGGCGGATTCAGTTCTGAATACAAGGACTATGTTTCAGTCTGCGTAGAGCTCCAGAGCAAGAAACCCGTGGTGAAGGCCCTCTACGACCTGAAACTGACCAACCAGGCCACCGGGATGCAGTCGCTGAATCTTCTCCCGGACATCGTCCGTTCCCGGCCTTCGAGTCCTCTAAGAACGACCATGTCAAGGGGCCTGGCACGTTCATGAAGAAGGACCTCCTGGAGCCGTCCCCGTACCTGCACTATGACTGCATCCTGATCCAGTGCGATGTGACTGTTCTCCTCAAGAAAATGCCGGCCGTGGTGACCACCACCACAAAGACGCCTCATATCCAGGTGCCGCCGTCGGACAAGGAGAAGCAGTGCATACAGATCGTGGACATGCAGCCCGCTGTCTTCGGAGCATTTCTTCACTTCATATACACAGATTCATTGCCTGGCATGGAAGACCTCCTTGACAGCCATGACAAGAGGGAGGTGATGAGGCATCTGCTTGTGGCTGCAGACAGGTATTCCATGAACATGCTCAAGCTGATGTGTGAGGGCATCCTCTGCAAGGGTCTAGATGCTGAAAGTGTCGTCGCCACGTTAGCTCTCGCTGATCAGCATCATTGCAGCAACCTGAGAGACGCTTGCATCGAGTACATCAAGCTCTTCTGTTAGAACAGAGGAAATGTCTCTTCGCCTGACCAGAGAGCATGTATTGATGTCCTTATATATAGCTTCTATATGTATGTATTTATGTGATATGCACTGCTGTATTTTAGATCATGTTGCCTTGCCTTGTCCTGTCTTTTAGATCATGTTTATGTGATAAGCACTGCTGTCTTTTATGTTGGCTCGACCTGTATTATATGAATCCATGACAGCTTCTTGTGAATGTGCTGCTATCCTTATCTTCTTTCCTTTTTGTGCTCTTCTTTTTGTTACTCAAATAAATCTGTAATCATTTTTTTGTGAGAAAAATAAATCTGTAACTTAGCTAGGCTAACATCAATCAACAGGTGTTGCAGTACTACAAACAATCTGCTTGACAAAACCTTCCCCCAGATAGGGTTTTATTGGTGGCGACCACGCCTGTATCTATGGATAATTGTACAACGTTGAGACACATTGTACACTCTGTTATTCAGCTATGCTGCAAGGCAGCCTGCCTTACACTAGAAATACACACATGATGTTCCCGACCCAAGTATAGGTATCTCTGAAGGCAGCCCACTACACAATACACATAAGCCACACTGACCCAAGGATGTTTTACAAAGGGCAGCACATCTCGATACTCGAGCGTGGGTACTCAATCCTGATAACGATCAAACGAGGTCTCCTCAATCGGAAACGCCGAACAGATGGCTGGTTTTCTCAGTCTTGAGTTACTGACTGGACAAGTGCAATCACTTGCTCGATGCTCTCAAATTGGCGGCGTCCCTTCAGGATTGCCTTGCCACAATCAAGCGCGCGGCACTCACATGATGCTCTCTTGCTGGCATCCTCGATTGAGTCAAAATCCTCCACATGGGCAATTCCAACAATTCTCCTGCACAGGGAGGAGCAAGTATAGGAGCAAAAGTTGAGTGAATTTTAGTCAGAGTCAGGAATCATGAGATCATGCATAAGGCACAAAAATATGTGCAGAGACTGAAATCAATGTCCAATGTGATTTTTAGTTCTTAACAGGGTACATTTGGTAAGCTATCATGCTTTTTTTTTCACTGCATAGCATTTCTGAAGCACATTTCATCAAAAAAAATTCTTTTGTGCTGCGATAATTAAATCTGGTCTTTCGGGTCAAATGAATTTTATACTACTCCCTCTGTAACTTAATATAAGGTGTTTTTCAGTGTCAAAAAACGTCTTATATTAAGTTGCAGAGAGAGTAGTTCTTTACATGGTACATTTTGTAAGCTATGTGTGCTTATATGTCACTGCATAGCATTGTGAAGACGGGATGCCATATCGAAACTGAAATCTGAAACCTATGCATTAGACTAACTTAATGCACCTTGAGTCATTTCAGTTAAAGAGAAGCATTGATGTATCACCGTGGTCTAAGAGTAGATTACATTCAACAGATAACCAATATATTCAGAGATTATTTTTTTTGCGGTATATATTCAGAGATTTGGCAAGTACCTGATCATTTTGGCCGAACCAAATCCAAGACTGTCATGAAGTAAACCTGTCATGTACTTCTTCTGTACAACGCTCAAAAGCTCCGGGTTGTTGTATATGGCAGGCAGGTATGCCTCCCCATTCCCATCTTTGTGTTTATTCCAAAGTCCCAGAAATTTCTGCTGGAACAAATTCCATGATTCTTCGATCGTCTTCAATATCCATTGCTTATAAGCCTGCAAAAGATGGGCAGTCCAAGCGCTTATTTTATTACAGGGACAACAAGAAAAATATCTTCAAGGATGTGTTATAGCATGAACTGACACTTCTGCAACTGCCAATATTGAAGATGCCAGGGATGCTTATGGACTTGAAATAAGGCAGGTTATTCCATACAAGGCAATTATTTGAGGTGCTATACTCTTTCAGCCAACCACCCTCCTCTACATGACAGCTACAGGACCTTCATCATCCTCCAGTATCAATTATATATTCTTTTAGTAGAGAGGGACATCATATTTAAGCTGGTATATGCCTTCTTTCAAAAAAGCAATATTCCAAACATTTATTCTAATAAAGAATTTCTAAATAAATAGTAAATGGTGGATAAGGTAATCAGTAATCACTCAGGAGCGCATTAAAGAAACATGGTACTCCCTCCGTCCGAAAATACTTGTCATCAAAATGGACAAAAAGGGTTGTATCTAGAACTAAAATACATCTAGATACATCCCCTTTTATTCATTTTGATGACAAGTATTTCTGGACGGAGGGAGTATTAGTTAACATAAAAGGCCTACCGTAAAAACAGCATGTCATACTCTACTATATTAAAGTAAAAATAGGTGCCAGCAAGACAAGGTTAAAACTTAAGGCCATAATACTGTTATACATACCTTACGGTCATTTGCTTCATCAGCATGCCCATCCTGTGCGAAGTAGGCCAGAATCAGGTTCCCCAAGAAGGCCCCAATGTCGTAACCCATCGGCGCGTAGAAGGCAAACTCCGGATCAATCACTTGAGTGGAATCTGGGGTCACCATGATGGAACCAGTATGGAGATCACCATGAATCAGAGCCTGGGCTCTCTCAATAAACCTGCAGTGTAAAATTCAGATAAGAAACACAACATACGCAGCACCAACGAATCTGCATAAATTCGGAGCTAGCCGATTACATGGACTTCAGTTCACCAATCTCCAATTTCAGCCCATCATCCTCCCGAACCGCTTCGGCGTCTTTGTCTAGAAGAGGCGAGTTCCAGCGATTGTATTTGGAGACCATGTATGGGTCCGAGAAGACGACCTGCTCCGTGAGCCTGCACATCTCCACGTTCTCACAGTAGCGAGCAACTGCAATTCACATCAAGACACGCCATGAATTTCACCTCTTTCCCCCTTTTACAGGCAGAAGAAAATTCAGAGGAGCAGAGCAGAGCAGCCCCGACCTTGCTTCTTGTGGTCGGTGGTGGAGTTGTAGAGGAGGGAGGTGAAGAAGAGGGTCTTGGCCATGTAGTCGGCCATGTGGTCGGCGAGGAGCGGGTACTGGACGCCGGCGATGAGGCCCTTGCGGAGGATGATGTGGGGCGGCCTGATGTAGCGCATGCCGATGAGCGACATGGCGCGGTCGAAGTGGTAGACCTCCGGGACGTGGTCCGGGCAGAGGCGGCCGTGCTCCCGCAGCGCCGACGCCTCGAAGTAGGCCCGCTCCCTCGTCATCGGCCACGAGTCCCCCACGCAGCGGATGTACGGCAGCGCCTGATCCGATCCATCCAGAACGCGTCAGTCAGGGGACGGGGAGGGAGGGGGGAGAGGGGGACGGGGGACGGACCTGCTTGACGACGACGGAGCCGGCGTCGGAGGTAACGATGTAGACGAAGTTGAGGTTGCCGTCGCCGACCTCCTTGACGGCGAGGCCGTCGACGCGGCCGCCGAGGCTGGCGGCCAGCGCCGGGGTCGCCCGGATGTAGGCCACCAGCGACGCCTCGTCCAGCGGACGGAAGCCCTGCTCCTCGTCGCCGGCGGCCATGGCGGGCGAGCTGGATCGGGGGGGACTGAGGGAGTGGGGAGTCGCCGGGGTTTACGCTGTCGCGGCGGGTGTGTGGGTGCGGGAACAGAGACGCTGCCGCTCTGTATTAATAGTGCGTGCTCTGCACCTGGACGGGTATCTGGCAATAGTGACCACTTGCGTTGGATTGGGATGATTAGGATGAGGATTCCCGTTGACTAGGAGAGGTATTGAGAGCAGCCGCGTCCTGACTCTGGGCCCATACATTTTCTGATGAGGAACATATAAACTTCTTGGTACAATTTTATTCCGAGGAAAGCAACCCTATACACATACTTTCTCCACAAATGTACCTTCTCTTTGCCCCGCTCCGATGGATAGAACATGAGCGTCTCGAATTTCCTTGTTTTCACTAATTTACAAGTCTTGTGGCTCGGGAAAAGGAGAACGAAGAGCTTCTAAGGGCATGAATTCCATTGCTTCATTGATTTTGAGGAGAGAGGACTGGCGTGGTTTGGAGGGCGTTGGTTCAAGGACAATAGATGCGGAGAAAAGGACAGAATCTTCACGAGATACACAATGACAATAGCAGTGATGAGTAGGTGCCCAATAGCTTGGTATCTAGGCAATGCAAAACGATGTACTTTGTGGGGTTGTTTAGTATGCTATACCCGTCTCCACGTGGAGAGACAATCGTTGCAATCTCATGGAAAGAGGTGAGCAATGCAGCACAAGTAGCAAGTTGGATGGCACTGCTAACGCAGCAAGGGAAGAAGGCAATTCCTTTTTTTTCTTTGTTTGCCTCCAATATCTCAAAGCTCACAAGTACGTTGAACGGAAGAGGGAAATAGATGTAAGCCCGACATTACACAATGGAAAGGACTATCTCTCTCGACCTAGAGGCAAGTTCTCAAAACGTACATATATATAGGATGGGGGTGTCATTCTAGATGTGTGAGTTTAGCATTCATTCATGTAGTATGTTTTTTGGGTGGTCATTGATAGAGTGTGAATATAAACTACAGTCTGCAGTCTAAAGCTAACAAATGTTATATGTGTTTGGTGTTGGTTGTGACGTAGTGAGAAATGCATGTGAAAAATGTGATGAAACACATGTAGTCATAGAACTCGAATCACACTTCAGTTTCCAACCGTCGAACACTTGCTAAGTCTATTGGAATGTCAATTATTTTTTTTAAAATTTGAGGGGGGAAAAAGACTGGCAACTACCTTAACAAACAGGAAGGGATGTTAACCAATTCAGAAAAATGACTCCCCAGTCTTAAGAAATCCTCTATAACACTATGCTTCCTAGTTTTAAAGAACCTATATTCAATTGAGGTCACCAATTGAAGTTGAGTCACCCGATTTTAACTAGGTCAACAATTTCGCAAAGTCCTCTCATTCAATATTTTAAACTATAAACTGTGCTTTCTAGTTTTAAAGAACCTATATTCAATTTTGAGGTCTCCAATTGGAGTTGAGTCACCCAATTCTAACCGGGTCAACAATTTTGCAAAGCCATCTCATTCAATAGTTTTAAACTATAAATTGTGATTCCTAGTTTTAAAGAACCTATATTCAATTGAGATCTCCAATTGGAGTTGAGTCACCCGATTTTAACCGGGTCAACTATTTCGCAAAGCCCTCTCATTCAATATTTTTAACTATAAATTATGCTTCCTAGTTTTTAAGACCTCACAATTAGTTCGGGTCTTTAATTTAGAATTTGGTCACCCTATTTTGACTAGGTCAATGATTTCTCTAAACTTTCAATTTTGTACTATACACTATGTTTCCAAATATTCAAGGCCTCGCAATTAACTGAGCTCTTCAATTTAGAATTTGGTAACTCGATTTTGACTGGGTCAACAATTTCTCAAGGAGCTCCCCCATTTGATTATTTTAATTCACCATGTTCCTAAATTTTGAGACTCTTTCATTCAATTGAGGTATTCAATTTTAAATTTTAGTATTAAATTAAATATCTTGAATAAAAAAGGAAATTAGCACATTAATCATAATCTTCAAAAGTAATCTCAAAGCATGCCCTGCCAGAACGAGCTGAACTTAATCAAAAGGACAAGGTCCATAAAATAAAACATGCATCGCTTATTTTTGTCCATCAGGTCAAATATCACGAACACCACCTGCAAACATCAATGTAGAATTGGACTGAGGGACTGAGGAGTCGCCGGGGACGCTGGGGTTTACGGTGTCGCGGAGGGTGTGTGCGTGCGATAGCGAAGACGTTGCCGCTCTGTATTAATAGTGTGTTTACTGTACCTGGATGGGTATCTGGCAATAGTGACCACTTGCGTTGGATTGGGATCAGGATTCCCGTTGACTAGGAGAGCTCTGAGAGCAACCGCACCGTGACTCTGGGCCATACATTTTTCTGATGAACAACATATGAACTGTCTCTAGTAGTACTAGTAGAATTTTATTTGGGGTAAAGCAACCCAATACATTTTCTGCTGAAAGTTTTAGTCCAAATGTACTTCTGTTTGCTCCGCTCCAAGGGATAGAACATGAGCGTCTCAATTTCCCTTTTTCACTAATTTATAAATCTTATGCCACGCAAGAAAGAAAATGAAGAGCTTCTGAGGGCATGAATTCCATTGTTCCATTAATTTTGAGAGATGCGGAATAATGCTGATTGGAGGGTGTTGGGTTAAGAACAACAGAATCGGAGAAATTGGGTGAATCTTCACGAGATACGCAATAACAATAGCGGCAATGAGGACCCGGAAGATTGCTTGGTAACTAGGTAATGCAAAACGTTGTACTTCGTAGGGTTCTCTAGTATGCTATTCTCATCTTCCAACGGAGAGATAATCGTCGCAATCTCATAGAAAGGCTTTGGCGATGTAGCACAAGTAACGAGTTGGTTGTCATGGCTAACGAAAGATGAAGAGAAGGCAAATCCTTCTTTTTCTTTGTTTTCCTCCAATATCTCAAAGCTCACCGGTACATTGAACAAAAGAGGCAGATATATGTAAGCGCGGCATTGCACAATGGCAAGAACAATCTCTCTCGATCTACATGTAATGCAAGTTCCTCAAAATGTACATATATATATATAGGATGGGGGTGTCATTCTAGAAGTGTGAGTTTAGCATTCATTCATGTAGTATGTTCTTTGGGTGGTAACTGAAAAAATGCAAATATAAACTACAGTTGAACACTAACAAATGTTATATGTGTTTGGTGTTAGTTGTGATATAGCAAGAAATGCATGTGAAAATGTGTGACGGAACACATGTAGTCATAAAACTTGAATCACACTTCAATCAAACCTTTACTCAGTCTATCAGTACTCCTGCAATGCCGATTATTCTATTTAAAATTTGAGAAAAAAATTATTAGCAACTTTCTTAAGAAATGTTGACAAATTCAGAGGAGGAGGAGGGGAAGGGGATAGTGCCATATGATGGGAATTTTGGCTGGTCTCATGCCATAGATAATTCTCACTGAGCATATGAAATGAAATTCACTTTATAACCGAGACAGGGAAACTAAAAGTATCCAATAGCTAGGTCTATTGTGCTAGCTGCCTTCAAGAACTCCCACGTCTACCAAATCAATAAATCTCATTGACCGTATGAAATGAAATTCACTTTATAACCGAGACATGGAAACTAAAAGCATCCAATAGCTAGGTGTATTGTGCTAGCTGCCTTGAAGAACTCCCACGTCTACCAAATCAACATGTTACCATCCAAATCACCTTCGGTGGATGAAGAGACCAAGGATATGTTTGGTTGGTGGCCACATGTGCCTCGCCAAAATTTGGCATCCTATGGTATTATAGACCATGCATGGTCGTCGGCAATTTTTTTTCGAAAAACATAGTACAGATGAGGACGCTCACAACATGCATGCACACTCACTTCTATGAGCACACGCACACAAATCCTATCCCTTTGATGGAGCACCTCTGAGAGCCTGAGCCAACAGATCTTGAGATAGACAAAGTCGCATAGTCTATTAAAAGTCGCTCACATATCCCACATGATCGCCACAACTCTTGCCAAAAATTTGGCCCAAAGGAGGCTAAGAAATCTCCAACCAATATCTTTGTATGGTTAATAGTTGCTAAAAACTGGTAGGACATAAGATGGCATGAACCGAAAATAAAGTTGAACATAAAGCTTGAAACCAAAAGATGTATAATTCACTAATGAAACTAAAATACGTACTATTCACTAAGTTGATGGTAGATCAAATCCTAGGCTTTGGCTTCCTCGTACAGTCAGTTCTGGTGCACAGTGTCCATTCGAAATGATTGAGATTTTGTCTGGTGTTCTTGTTTCAGTGGGTTGCAAATTATCGTGGCTTTATCAAGTCCACGAGATCGGCGACGAGCTGATAAGGAACCGGTGCGACAGCTCTTTGGATGGTCTTGGGACTTGTTCAAACCCGCCACCACTTCTTATGTGGGATTATGTCACAACCCAATCAATTCTTAGCAGTGTATGTGGCATCCACATACTACCACATACGCAAACATTGTATACATTGATACAATGAATCAAGATTTCGGTGGGATCTCGAGGGGATCACGAAGTTGGTATCAAGGTGCCGGCTCTTTGAGTTGATGACGATAGCCGTCGGAGATGGAGTCAAGTTAGGTGGCACTCGAAGATCGACGTACACGACTCCTGGGCTGGGATGACAACACTTCGAGTTGGGTGGCGGCGGGGGTGGGATGGCAACGCTTCAAGTCCTCGCGCATGGGGGATGGGGGAGAAGACGAGGAGGAAGTGACACTCGATGGATAGGAAGGGAGGAGCTAGGTTTCATCGATAAAAGACAATGCTCCATGGAAAGGACAAGGGAGGGCCTCGTGTTGTCCCATTCCAATCACCAATGGGAAAGAAAGACACTAATGTGTTCGAAGTGATTGAGATTTTGTCTGCGTCCTTGTTTCAGTGGGTTGCAAATTATCGTGGCTTTATCAAGTCCACAAGATCGGAGACGAGCTAATAAGGAACTGGTGCGGGCCAGGATGTAAATGGACAGCTCTTTGGATGTCCTTGTACTTGTTCAAACCCGCCACCACTTCTTATGTGGGATTATGTCACAACCCAATTAATTCTTAGCAGCGTATGTGGCATCCACATACTACCAAATACGCAAACATTGTATACATTGATACAATGAATCAAGATTTCGGTGGGATCTAGAGGGGATCACAAAGTTGGTATCAAGGTGCTGGCTCTTTGAGTTGATGACGATAGCCGGGGGAGATGGAGTCAAGTTTGGTTGCGCTCGGAGATCGACGTACACGACTCCTGGGCTAGGATGACAACACTTTGAGTGTACCCGGCGGGGGTGGGATGGCAACGCTTCAAGTCCTCGCGCACGGGGGATGGGGGAGAAGACGAGGAGGAAGTGACACTCGATGGATAGGAAGGGAGGAGCTACGTTTCATGGATAAGAGCCGATGCTCCATGGAGAGAACAAGGGAGGGCCTGGTGTTGTCCCGTTCCAATCACCGATGGGAAAGAAAGACAACAATGCCGCTAGATGTTGTGGGTTTCATGGCCTATCCTGCATACACCATTTAATCTTATTGGCTATCCCTGCTAGACTTAATTTCACGGACGGCCTATAAGAGCATCTCTAGTGGATGGTGTATATGGAGGTGGATGCTAAATATACACGATCAAAATCAAAAAATGTTTCCCAGTGGATCGTGTATCAGGTCGTGTACCTATACACGTCGCTCCCACGAGCGTACCTGGCGTGGTACTAAACACGACCGAACCACGCTCGTGGCTCGTGAACAGAAGGGAAAAGAAGAGAAAAAAGCCTCCCGCTCCCGTTCCTCTCCGGCCGCCTCCCCAAGGTCGCCGTCGCCCCTCTCCGGCCGCCGCCCAAGGTCGCCGTCGCGTCTCCTCTCCGGCTGCTGCCCAAGGTAACCATTTTTTCCTTTCTCGCGAGCGGGAGCAGAGGGGCGGCGGCCGCACGTCCTGCAGCCCGATCTGGCGGCGGCGCCGGTGCCGGTGCGCGCCCTGGTGAGAATAGAGGGCGGGGACGGGGGGCTGGGC
>NC_041383.1:782819147-782828516 GCF_002162155.2 Triticum dicoccoides
TGCAGGGGTGGCGGCCTCTGGTGACCGGGCTGGCCTCTGCTGGATCCTCTGCCTCTGGTGACCGGGCTGGCCTCTGCTTCCAGGTCCACAATTTAAGAGGCAATTTGGGTAAATGGATAGTAAAATTGATCATATGCACAAAGCATAGATCTTTGGAAGGAGAAGAAAATAATTTTTTGCTTGTCAGTTGATGCCAGATTGTGGTCTAAAATAGCTGTGCATTGGTTGCTTGCAGACGGAGACAGTTTGAATTAGATGAGAGGGTCATGCTCATCAACACAAGTGGTATGACTGATGTTCAAAAGAAGTTCTACCAAGCTAAGAAGAAGGAGATCCTTGCTCGCGGCCTAGGGTAATGTGAGCTATATGTTGTAGTTGTAAGAACTATTTACTGCTTTCTGCTAGTTGAGGACATGGATTACATCACTCATTGCATAAATATTTTTATTGATAGCTGCATTACAAAGACATGGATTACTCGTTTTCAAACTTTTTCCACACATGGTCAATTAGATCAAGTTTAAGCTGATCATGTTCATCGAAATTTCTAATCCGATGAGTCATCTGAATAAAAGAGCTCAGTTCTTCCGCATGAGTACGAGAGACTGTGACTCTTTCTCCCGTTGCCTCAAAAGTGCAGCTTTGCCGACCAGTTTGTCGCTCCTCTTCAACTATCATATTGTGCATTATGACACAAGCTTTCATGACATCAGTGATTTCTTTACGTTTCCATCCTTTAGCAGGTCCACGAACAATGGCAAAACGGGATTGCAGAACTCCAAAGGCTCGTTCCACATCTTTCCTAGCCCCCTCTTGCTTCTTGGCAAAAGTTTTATGCTTTCTGCTAGTTGGAGCTGGTATGCTCTTCGCAAATGTTGCCCACCGTGGATAGATACCATCTGCAAGGTAATACCCCATTGTGTACTGATGGCCATTGATGCTATAATTCACTGGAGGAGTTTGTCCTTCGGCTAGCTTTGTAAAAACAGGAGAACGTTGAAGAACATTTATATCATTCAGAGGCCCTGGTAAACCAAAATAAGCATGCCAAATCCAAAGATCTTGTGAAGCAACTGCTTCCAAGATCCTAGTGGGCTCGCTCACATGGCCTTTAAACATGCCATGCCATTTTTTGGGGCAATTTTTCCACCCCCAGTGCATGCAATCTATGCTCCCTAACATACCGGGAAATCCTCTTTCCTCCCCTATTGCAAGTAACCTAGCAATGTCTTCTTCATTTGAAGATCTCAGGTACTTTTCCCCAAAAACTTCACAAATTTTGATCACAAATTTCTTGCAAGACTCTAAATTAGTAGACTCAGCGGACCGGATGTACTCATCAACATAATCAGCTGCTATTCCATATGTTAGTATCCGCATCGCCGCGGTCATCTTTTGCAAAGGATGTAACCCAAGAGCTCCAGAAGCACTTCTTTTTTGCGTAAAATAATCATCATAGTCATGCTCAAGTATACCATCAGCTATGCGGTTGAACAAAGTACGCGACATCCTAAATCTGTGCATAAAAATTAAATGAGACAGGGAAATGAAAAAAGGACCAAAGCAGAGAAGTGTACTAATTACGAACCTTCGTCGAAACAAATGTTTGGGAAAGCGAGGAACTTCTTTGAAGTAGTCGTCCCACTGAAGAAGAAATCCGGCATCTCTTCCTCGACCGATTGACTGACGTCCATGCTTGGAACCGCCATGGCGTCGAGCGTTCTTGCTCTCTTCCTCCTCGCGCTCGGCGAATGCTGCAAGTATGAGTTCATCGTCGCCAGATGAAGATGACGAAGAACTCATGTCCCAAGTGGATGTGTTCATTGTGTTGCGTGAGAAATGATAGAAAAATCTAGGTGAGAAGAGAAGTCACAGGTAGAAATGTGCTGGAAGAGGTGGTAGGGGTGGTTTATATAGATCGGAAATATGGCGTTGGAAATATAGCTGTTTGAAAATATAGCCGTTGGAATATACACGTCCTAATTTACACGTTCCACTGAAAAACTGGGAGGTGTATAATTTAGCAAGGTGTATATGGACATGTATATGGAGATATACACGTCCAAATTTACACCATCCACTAGGGATGCTCTAAGGGACAACCGCCACTTACACCTTGAGGTGCGAGGAACATGCCCCATCCGACTAAAAAGATTTAAATTCATACGCGTTGTTATTTACGGCCATATACCGGCATGGTAACATAAGGACGACGTCAACCGCAACACACGCCAACACCCGTCAGCACACCATCGGAGCAGTAGTGTCGGCAACGCAACATCGCCTATCGTGACGTGACGGGGCATTGCCGCTTGTAACATCGGGCGTGGAGATGCTCGGTTCCGTACCAGTTTCGCCAACATATTGGCTAGATATTTGTTAGAGCATCTCTAGACCTCTTAAAAAGGGGCGTCTTGTAAAAATCTGGCGACTATACCGGTTTGGTCCCTTTTTTTGGGCCAGACCAGAGCCCATATAGTCGCCTGGCTTGTAATTTTTTTACACTGGCCCACAAGCCGCCCCCTCCATACAGTATATGTACACGTTTGCGCGGGTGGAATACAGGTTGAAACCTATTTGCACGCCGCCACATTTCCTGATCCCCTTCTCGCTTTCTCGTCGTCGGCGACTTCAATTCTTCCTTTCCCCCTCTCGATGTGGCACGGAATGTGGTCAGCGGGCCGCGGTACCGGCGGTGGTGACGACCCCGAGTGGAGGCGGTGCGTTGCCGCCGATGGCGCAAGGAAAAGGGCAACGAGACGGTACACTAACCAAGGTATCTCACCGCCGTCGTCGCTCCTCCGCTGTGAGACAGAGGAGTACGACCGCAAGCAGGTGCTCCTTCGATGCGGACTGTCCTCTGACTCCTCCGTCATGGGCAGCTTCTCCGCCGCGGGCAACTCCTCCGCCGGTGCCTCGAGCTTGCGGACGCCGCTCATCCTAGTGAAAAGGGAGCCGGAGGAGCTCCCGACGCTCCGAGAGATGAAGAAGGAGCCGGAGCCAGAGCGGCGGGGAGGTGGCGTCATCGGGCCGGAGGATTTCCTCCCCTCGCGGAGGCAGGCGTCTTTGAGGCCGCCATCGTCGTGCGCAGTGCACGAGAGAAGGAGGAGTTGGAGCAGCGCCATCGATGGGAAGCTGACATCGACGCAGTCCTCCTCGAGCAGGGGCTAGCGAAGGAGCAAGACTTCGTCGACAACCTCGAGGCATGGCGCCGCGAAGCCAAGGCGCGGGACGACATCTACATCGACCCCGTCTCCTCCTCCGATGACTGAGCTCCTCCGCCACCGCAGCGTCGCCGCCGCACCCGCAGGGCTCCGGTGAGCCCAATTTTGGCCAGTTTTATGGTTAGGGTAGGCTAACGCCAATATGTAATCGATGAACTATATTATGTATAAATGACCATCTCTATTATATGTATGTAGGAATGATCATGTCTACTATTTCTTGTTCATTCCTTGTGCGAAACATCTTTTCTAAATTTACAGTTTCATATAAGGTTTCTGCTTGGCCGCAGCCAAATTTGCCCCTAAGGGCAAACACGAACTGTAAACACACTGTAAGGGTCTGCTTGACGACGACGGAGCCGGCGTCGGAGGTGACGATGTAGACGAAGTTGAGGTTGCCGTCGCCGACCTCCTTGACGGCAAGGCCGTCGACGCGGCCGCCGAGGCTGGCGGCCAGCGCCGGGGTCGCCCGGATGTAGGCCACCAGCGACGCCTCGTCCAGCGGGCAGAAGCCTGGCGCCTCGTCGCCGTCGGCCATGGCGTGCTGGCGCGACGGCGGAGAGGATCGGGACTGAGGGAGTGGGGAGTCGCCGGAGTTTACGTTGTCGCGTTGGGTGTACGAGAGCAGAGACACTGCCACTCTGTATTAATAGTGGGTTCTCTGAACCTGGACTTGTTTACGGGCATCTGGCAACAGTGAACACTTGCGTGCGTGCGGGAGGATTGGGTTCAGGATTCCCGTTGACTACGAGAGCTATTGAGAGCAGCCGCACCCTGACTCGTGGGCCCATACAATTTCTGGTGAAGAACACATAAACTGCCTCTAGTAGAATTTTATTTGGAGGAAAACAACCCTATACATATTTTCTCTGAAATTTTTAGTCCAAATGCACCTTCTCTTTGCTCCACTCCAAGGGATAGAACATGAGCGTCTCAAATTTCCTTGTTTTCACTAATTTACAAGTCTTGTGCCACGCAAGAAAGAAAAGGAGCAGCTTCCGAGGCCATGAACTCCATTGCTTCATTAATTTCCAGGGGAGAGGAATGACGCGGTTTGGAGGGTGTTGGTTCAAGGACAACAGAAGCGGAGTAAAAGACGGAATCTTCACGAGATACGCAATAACAATAGCGGCAATGAGGATTTGGCGGATAGCTTGGTACCTAGGCAATGCAAAACGATGTACTTTGTGGGGTTGTTTATTGTGCTATACTCGTCTCCCCGCGGAGAGACAATCGTCACAATCTCATGGAAAGAGGCCGGCCATGCAGCACAAGTGGCAAGTTGGATAGCACCACTAACGTAGCAAGGGAAGAAGGCAATTCCTTCTTTTTCTTTGTTTTCCTCCAACATCTCAAAGCTCACAAGTACATTAAACAGAAGAGGAAAATAGATGTAAGCCCGACATTCGATCGAGATGCAAGTTCTCAAAACGTACATATATATAGGATGGGGGTGTCATTCTAGATGTGTGAGTTTAGCATTCATGCATGTAGTATGTTTTTTGGGTGGTCATTGAAAGGTTGTGAATATAAACTACTATCTAAAGCTAACAAATGTTATATGTTGTTGGTGTTAGTTGTAATGTGGAGAGTAATGCGTGTGAAAATGTGTAATGAAACACATGCAGTCATAGAAGTTGAATCATGCTTCAGTGTCCACACATCAAACCTTTGCTCAGTATACCAGTTTTGGTGGAATGCTAATTATTGTAGAATTTAAAACTTTAAAAAGAATGACAGCTTTCTTAACAAATAGGAAGGGATGTTGAGAAATAGAGAGAGAGAGAGAGAGAGAGAGAGAGAGAGAGAGAGAGAGATGATGGGAATTTAGGCTGGTCTCATACCATAGATATATCGCACTGAGCTTGTGAAATGAAATTTACTTGACGACCAAGACATGGAAACTAAAAGCATCTACTCCCTCCGTTCCAAAATTGATGACCCAACTTTGTACTAAACTTAGTATAAAGTTGAGTCATGTATTTTGGAACGGAGGGAGTAATAGCTAGGTGTATTGTGTTAACTTCCTCGAAGAACTCCCACGCCTGTGAAATCATGTTATCATCCAAATCATCTCAGGTGGATGAAGAGACCAGTATATGTTTGGTTGGTGGCCAAATGTGGTTTCCCTGGATGTGGCTCGACCGTGCTTTTATCCGCCTCTGATCCGACCGATCAAGCACATGATATACACTTGGGTGGTCCATTAAGATTGGGGGAGCTTCTTTCGTAACTCCCATAATTTCTTTGTCCTCTGCCTCCAGCAACTAGAGCTACATCATCTCGTTCATTATTGAGAATAGGCCGGTGACCGGATAAGAGCCGTGACTATGTCGGTAGCATTATCAAAGGAAGGAAATTCACTATTTCTCTCATTTGTTTACCTTCGAGGTCCTAGCTCCAGAGTCCAGACCCGGATGTGATTAACAAGGTGCGGGTGGGGGTCATGGCCTTTATCTGTGTCCCTCTTTGAGCATTGGAGGAAACCCTAGGTCCGGTTCTTTGGATCGGATGGCGGCGGCGTCATGACGTCGCACCCCTTGTTGAAGGCGCTATCTTGTTTGCTCGCGGTGTCCCGATGTTGGATTTGAAGATGTTTGACATTGTGCTAGTTTGGTTTGCCTCTCTGTTTAGGACTAGTGGGTTTAGTTGTGTCATTTCCCCCTTTCGGGCTGAGCACCCCTTGTCTCTTTGCTCCGGATGCCATGATCATGCCTCCTTGCATTCATCTCATGTGTTGTATCCTCTATTGTACTCATTCACTTTCTTCTATCAAAGAAAAGATACGCAAGCTTTGCGTATTCGCGAAAAAGATGAATAATCACTAAGTAAGGCACCAAAATTTTGGCATCCTGCAGTATTCTAGACCGTACTTGGTCACTGGCTAAAAGTTTATTCTGAGAAACAAAGTACAGATGTGGGCGATCACAATGCACATGCACACTCAGCCACCAGCGACGCCTCGTCCAGTGGGCAGAAGCCTTGCGCCTCGCCGGCGGCGGCCATGGCGGGCGGGCGGGCGAGCTAGATCGGGACTGAGGGAGTGGGGAATCGCCGGGGCTTACACTGTCACGGCGGGTGTGCGAGAATAGAGACGTTGTCGCTCTGTATTAATAGTGCGTTCTCTGAATCTGGACGGGTATCTGGCAATAGTGACCACTTGCGTGTGTGCGGGAGGATTGGGAACAGGATTCCCATTGACTGACTAGGAGAGCTATTGAGAGACTCTAGGCCCATATATTTTCTCATGAAGAAAATATAAACTTCTTAATAAAATAGTATACCAAAGCAACCCCATACATTTTTTCTCTGGAAGTTTTATTCCAAATGCTTCTCTTTGCTCCGCTCCAATGGATAGAACATGTGCCTCTCAAATTTCCTTGCTTTCACTAATTTACAAATCTTGAGCCACGCAAAAAAAGAAACGAAAAAACTACCAACTACCAATGGCAGGAATTCCATTGCTTCATTAATTTTGAGAGGTTCAGAATGATGCCGATTGGAGGGTGTTGGGTTAAGAACAACACAGCCGGAGAAAAAGACTGAATCTTCACGTGATATGCAATGACAATAGCAGCGATGAAGAACAGTCCTATAGCTTGGTATTTAGGCAATGCAAAACGCTGTACTTTGTAGGGTTCTTTAGTATGCTATACTCATCTTTCCGTGGAGACACAATCGTCGCAATCTCATTGAAAGACCTCAGCGATGCAACACAAATAACAAGTTGAATGTCAACAGTAATGAAGGAGGGCGAGCAGATGATTCCTTCTTTTTCTTTGTTCTCCTCCAACATCTCAAAACTCACAATACATTGAGCAAAAGAAAGAGATGAATGTAATCCTAGCATTATACATTGATGAGCACTAACTCTCTCAATCTACAGGCAAGTTTCTCAAGCATACATATATATAGAGGATGGGGGTGCCATCCTAGAAGTGTGAGTGTAGCATTCAGCCATTCACATAGCATGTTCTTTGGGTGGTCACTGAAGTACCACAAATATAAACTACAGCCAAAAGCTAATAAATGTTTAGGTGATTGGTGGTAGCCGTGATGTAGTCAGAAATGCATGTGGCTATGTGTGATGAAACTCATGTATAGAATATCATACTTCAATTTTCAGGCATCAAAACTTCGGTAAGTCTATCAGTATTGATCCAATACAAATTATTCTATTTAGAATTTGAGAAAAAAGATTGACAACTATCTTAACAAACATGAAGGGATGTTGACAAATTCACTGTGTGTGGGTGGGTGAGAGAGAGAGAGATGATAAGAATTTAGGTTGGTCCTATGCCACAGATATCTCGCCAAAGGTTTGGCTGGTAAGAGCCTAAGAAATATCTAGCAAATATCTCGGCCGATCAATGGTTGCAAAAAAAAAACATTTCTATAGGAAAAGAAGAAAACATGAACCAAACATAATGCAAGACGGTCTCCAAACCTAGGAGACCAAAAGTATGTATAGTTTACTGAGTTGATGGCAAATCAAAGCCTAGGTTTTGGCTTCCTCGTACAATCAATTTTGGCGCACTATGTCCATTCGAAGTGGTTGAGCTTTTGTATGTGTTTTTATTTCAGACTTTGTCAGTGGGTAACAAATTATCTCACGAAGTTCCGTTCAGTTTTGTGTGATTGAAGGTTTCAAGTTTTGGATGAGATATCGATATGAGAAGAATAAGGAGTGACAAGACCCTAAGCTTGGGGATATCCAAGGCACCCCAAGGTAATATTCAAGGAAGACCCAAGCAACTAAGATTGGGTATGCGTCAGTCAGGGTCAGATGGGACGGGGAGGGATGAGAGGGGGGCGGGGGACGGACCTGCTTAACGACGACGGGGCCAGCGTCGGAGGTGACGATGTAGACGAAATTGAGGTTGCCGTCCCCGGTCTCCTTGACGGCGAGGCCGTCCACGCGGCCGCCGAGGCTGGCGGCCAGCGCTGGGGTCGCCCGGATGTAGGCCACCAGTGTCGCCTCATCCAGCGGGCGGAAGCCCTGCGCCTCGTCGGCGGCGGCCATGGCCGGCGCGCGGGCGAGCTGGATCCGGGGGACTGATGGAATGGGGAGTCGCCGGGGTTAACGCTGTCGCGGCGGGTGTGTGTGTGCGCGAGAACAGAGACGCTACCGCTCTGTATTAATAGTGCGTTCTCCGAACCTGGACGGGTATCTGGCAATAGTGACCACTTGCGTGCGTGCAGGAGGATTGGGATCATGATTCCCGTTGACTAGGAGAGCTCTGATGAGAGCAACCGCACCGTGACTCTTGGTCATACATTTTCTGATGAACAAAACACACTTCTTGGTAGAATTTACAAATCTCCATGTTTTCACTAATTTACAAATCTTGAGCCAGGCAAAAAAGAAATGAAAAAACCACCAAGGGCGGGAAATTCCATTGCTTCATTAATTTTGAGGAGAGAGGAATGACGCGGATTGGAGGGTGTCGGGTTAAGAACAACAGAATAGGAGAAATTGGGCCAATCTTCACGAGATGCGCAATAACAATAGCTGCGCTGAAGATTGATCCAATAGCTTGGTATCTAGGCAATGCAAAACGATGTAGTTCGTTGGATTCCTTAGTATGCTATACTCATCTTCCCGCAGAGAGACGATCGTCGCAATCTCATGGAAAGACATCGGCGATGCAACAAAAATAACAAGTTGGATGTCAACACTAATGCAAGACGAAGAGAAGGCAATTCCTTCTTTTCTTTGTTTTCCTCCGGTATCTCAAAGCTCGCCAGTACATTGAACAAAAGAGGGAAATATATGTAAGCGCGGCATTACACAATGGCAAGGACTATCTCTCTCGATATATATAGTATGTCCTTTGGGTGGTCGTTTGGGTGGGGGTGTCATTCCAGAAGTGTGAGTTTAGCATTCATTCATGTAGTATGTCCTTTGGGTGGTCACAGAAAAAATGTGAATACAAACTACAGTTGAAAACTAACAAATGTTATATGTGTTTGGTGTTAGTTGTGATGTAGCAAGAAATGCATGTGAAAATGTGTGATGAAACACATGTAGTCATAAAACTTGAATCACACTTCAATTTGCACCTATCAAACCTTGAGTAAGTCTATCAGTACTCGTGCAATGCCGTTTATTCTATTTTAAAATTGAAAAAAAATTATTAGCAAC
>NC_041383.1:782828641-782835477 GCF_002162155.2 Triticum dicoccoides
TGGGGGAGGTGCCCTATGATTGGAATTTTGTCTAGTCTCATATGCCATAGATAATAAATCTCACTTAGCGTATGAAATGAAATTCACTTTATAACCGAGACATGGAAACTAAAATAATCTAATAGCTTGGTGAATTGTGCTAGCAGCCTTGAAGAACTCCCACGTCTACCGAATCAGCGTGCTATCATCCAAATCACCTTCGGTGGATGAAGAGGCCAAGGATATGTTTGGTTGGTGGCCACATGTGCGTCCCCAAAATTTGGCATCCTATGGTATTCTAGACCGTGCATGGGCATCGGCATTTTTATTTTTATTATTGAGAAACATAATACTACGACGAGATGCTCACAACGTGCATGTGCACTCACCCCTACGAATACATGCACACAAATTCTAGCTTTTTGAGCATCTCTGAGAGTCTGAGCTGGTAGATCTTGAGATTGACAAAGTCACGTATTCTATGAAAAGATGCTCACATCATCGTCACAACTCTTACCGAAAATTGTGTTAAAAATAACTCTTACTGAAAATTGGTAGGACATAAGATGGCATGAACCGAACATAAAGCTGAGCATAAAGCTTGAAACCAAAATACGTATAGTTCACTAATGAAATCAAAATGTATAATTCACTAAGTTAATGGTAGATCAAAGCCTAGGCTTTGACTGCTTCCTCGTACAGTTCGGATGCACGCTATCCATCCGAAGTGGTTGAGCTTTTGTCCGTGTCCTTGGCTCATTGGACGGCAAATTATCGTGGCTGTAGACAAGTCCATGAGATCTGTGAGTTGATAAAGTGGGACCCGAGAGCATCTATAGCTGAACTTTTCAAATCTGGCCCCTCAAACGTTTGGGCGCGTCCATGTACACTGATTGGTTTCGCCTTAAATAATGCATTTCACATCTGAACATCTCAATTATCATATCTTAAATTCATGCAACTACGTTGATGCACACACATTGTCCGGCTACTGGATCCCACTACACTAAACATGCCACCAGACTACCAAAATTTGGCATGTCTGGCTATGGTGGAGATCATCCACGGCTGTCCTTGCCTTTCCCGGTGCCCTAGCCGCCCTTATCGCGGAAGTACCGGTCGAAGACGCAGTAGGGACCGAGCCGGATCTGCTCGTCGCCAGAGTTGTCCTCCTTCGGTGGCAGTTCGGATTCTGCTCTCGAGGAGGGCGCGTATATTCCCCATTGTCGTTTCTTCACAATATTGACACAGATGGCTTCCTCCTCTATAGCCTCCCGCGCCGCCGCATCAGCCGCCTTCGTCGCCGCCATTTCCGCCGCTATATGGGCCTCGGCGGCCCTTATCCTCTCCTTCCCACGACAGTCTACCCGTTCCCGGTGGGACTCATAGTATGCCCGACCAGTGATGGGGAAGGAGAGATTTTTCGGCTGCCGGGATCGCGATGATCCAGCCCCAGAGGCCCTGAGCGCCCGTTGAGCCGACACAACGTAGTCATGCCGGACAGATCCGTTCGTCGGCCGAGCGCTGTCCTTCCAGCAGCGGCGAAGTGCAATGCGGACCGCCATTGCCTCCTTCAAACCGCACGGGATGACACCCCTATCGATGGATCCAAACTGGCCGGAGTCAGATCCGCTGCCCGCCATGCCGTAGACGGCCGAAAATCGCCGGAGGAGCTAGGGTGGCGGAGGGAGTGGATGAGAGAGGAGTGTGAAGTGGTTAGGATTTGGTCCAGTGAACGGATGGGGATGAATATATGCGGGGTCTGATGGGCCAGCGTGGGCTGGATTCGACGTAGCGGACGCGCGGGGCGCCCTATTCTGCCTCATAATTGGGCCTGCATATGAGGGATGCCGGTCAGTCCGGGCGTTTGATACTCGTTTGAGGTGTTCGTCTAGATCAAAATATCGTGACCGGTCAGTGACCAAACAAAGCGCCCAAACGTTTTAAAACGGTTTAGGACGCCCAACCGTAGATGCTCTCACCGAGCCGCTAACCGAACCGATGCGGGACGCCGCTCCGGAGTACCTTGGCCGGCCCCGCGGGCTCCAACAAATGTAATCTTCGTATGCGTCGTCCCTTGCAGCCATAGAAACGGCATGGAAACATACGCACGGCGTCAAGGTGCCATTTTGTTCAGAGGAAGCGGCATGAAAACGGGCTCCGGCCCGCTGAGAAGAAGTGCCAATTTCTTCGGCCGCGACGGCTAGTCTGGATCGGAGCGCATGATTCAGCATGCACCATGGCATGCCTGGGCACTCTCGCCCATAACAGCCACACTTGTATTTCGAGGCCGTTTGCTCCAGCAAGTCTACGTATAATATCCACGTGCTCCCTTTGGCAAGGAAAGCGAGAGAGCAACATTACCATGACTTCCGGGGAGTCGCCGGGGTTTAGGCTGTCGCGGGCGGGTGTGTGCGGGAACAGAGACGCTGCCGCTCTGTATTAATAGTGCGTTCTCTGAACCTGGACGAGTATCTGGATTGGGATCAGGATTCCCATTGACTAGGAGAGCTATGAGAGCAGCCGCACCTTGACGCTGGACCCATACAACTTCTTGCTAGTTGAATTTTTTTGGAGGAAAGCAACCACAGAGTACATATTTTCTCTGAAAGTTCTAGTCCAAATGTATCTTCTCTTTGCTCCGCTCTAAGGGATAGAACATGTGCGTCTCAAATTTCCTTGCTTTTACTAATTTACAAATCTTGAGCCACGCAAAAAGGAAAAGAAACAACTACCGAGGGCGGGAGTTCCATTGCTTCAGTAATTTTGAGCCGACTGGACTGATGACGATTGGAGGGTACTGGTTTAAGAACAACAAGGACCAGATAAAAAGATTGAATCTTCATGACATACGCAATAACAATAATGGCGACGAAGATCTGGTCGATAGCTTGGTATCTAGGCAATGCAAAACGTTGTAGTTCGTTGGATTCCTTAGTATGCTACACTCATCTTCCCGCGGAGAGAGAATCAAAGCAATCTCATAAAAAGACGTCAGCGATGCAACACAAATGAGAAGTTGGATGTCAACACTAATGAAGGAGGGCAAGCAGATGATTCCTTCTTTTTCTTTGTTTTCCTCTACCATCTCAAAACTCACAATACATTGGGCAAAAGAGGGGGATGAATGCAAGCCTGCCATTATACATTGATGAGGACTAACTCTCCCAATCAACAGGCGAGTTTCTCAAAGCATACATATATATAGAGAAGATGGGGGTGTCATCCTAGAAGTGTGAGTTTAACATTCAGATAGTATGTTCTTTGGGTTGTTACTAAAGAACCACAAATATAAACTACAGCCGAAAGCTAAGAAATGTTATATGTGATTGATGTTAGTTGTCATGTAGCAAGAAAAGCATGTGAAAATGTGTAATGAAACGCATGTAGTCACTGAACTCGAATCACACTTCAATTTCCACCCATCAAACCTTTGCTAAGTCTATTGGTACATACGGGTGGAATGCCAATTATTCTATTTGAAATTTGAGAAAAAAAGATTGGCAACTTTCTTAACAACTTTCTTAACAAACATGGAGGGATGTTGACAAATTCACTGTGTGTGTGTGTGTGTGTGTGTGTGAGAGAGAGAGAGAGAGAGAGAGAGAGAGAGATGATAGATATTTAGGTTGGTCCCACATAGATATAACTCTCGCCAAAATTGTATAGGCTATGCCAACTTATGCCATGTTCGTCTTTAAAATTCATTTTTCTTTTGCAAAGGAATCATTGACATGATGCCGCAATTTTGGTGGGTGACGAGGACAATCAGAAGAGAATGCATTGGATGGTGTGGTGGAAGATGTGTGTCCCAAAAGACTAAGGAGGTATGGGCTTCCAAGATGTACGTTGTTTCAATATGGCTTTATTACCCAAACAAGCGTGGTGTCTACATGATAATCCCGATTCTTTATGCGCTCCTATTTTGAGAACTAATATTTTTTAGCTGGCAATTCAATGAATGCAAGTCTGAAAAAGGGTTTCTCTTTTACCTGGCAAAGCATTATGGCGGGAGTTAACTCTCTAAAAAATGGTAATATATGGAAAGTTGGAAATGGAAAGATATTGATATCTGGAGAGATGCATGGATCCCAAGCTATGCGAATAAGAAAATTATTACTCCTAGAAGAGGGCAACTTCTATCAAAGGTTTCTGATTTTATTGTTATAGTCATGAACTTTTGGGATGAAGACTTGGTGAGACAAATGTTGTGGCCAATTAATGCTCAACGCGTACTCGCGATTACCCTCCCGATGTATAATATGTTGGATTTCATTGTTTGGAGTTATACAAAATTTGGTTTGTTCACTGTTCGATTGGCTTATTTGGAAGAATGGAACCAACATGGGAGGAAATTGCAACATAGAAATGGTGTATGGGTAGAACTAATGTCAATCCTATCTATGATAAGATTTGGAAATTATCTTGTCCGACAAAGGTTAAAAAAATGATTTGGCGTACGCTGCATGGAACCCTCCCGAGTTGTGTTACGCTTGCTAATAAACACATGAAAGTTATGCCCATCTGCTTATCATGCTCGAATGGGCCAGAAGATACAAAACACATGTTGTTTCTTTATCAGAAGGCGAAAGAGTTTGAGATAAGTTGGGGTTGTATGAGGTGATTAATAAATATTGTGTTGTGGATCGTGCAGTAGAGGTAGTACTTTAATTCTTACTCTTATGCCATATCAAGAATCGTCTATATTGGGCCTTCAGAATGCAAGTGAATTGATTGCTATAACAGCTTAGTATTTATGGTTGGATAGACGTAAGCTAGTTCATGAAGGAAATTTTTTAAGATGCATACCAAACTTTAATGGCGGTTCGTGCTATAATGACAAACTATGGGAATGCCTACTCCCCTAAGGAAACTATGTGAATGCCGAGGTTTACGCTGCCGCGGGTGTGCAAGAACAGAGACGCTGCCTCTCTGTATTAATAGTGCGTGCTCTGAACCTGGACGAGTATCTGGCAATAGTGACCCCTTGCGTTGGATTGGGATCAGGATTCCCATTAACTAGGAGAGCTATGAGAGCAACCGCACCATGACTCTAGGCCCATACATTTTCTGATGAAGAACATACACTACTTGGTAGAATTGTATTTGGAGGAAAGCAACCACACACATTTTTTCCCTAAAAGTTTTGGTCTAGATGTATCTTCTCTTTGCTCCGCTCCAATGGATAGAACATGAGCATCTCAAATTTCCTTGCTTTCACTAATTTACAAATCTTGAGCCACGCAAAAAAGAAACAAAAAAACTATCGAGGGCAGGAATTCAATTGCTTCATTAATTTTGAGGAGTGCGAAACCACGCCGATTGGAGGGTGCTGGGTTAAGAACAACAAAACCAGAGAAAACGGGTGAATCTTCACGAGATACGCAATAACACTAGCTGCACTGAAGAAGTGCCCAATACCTTGGTATCTAGGCAATGCAAAACGATGTACTTTGTGGGGTTGTTTAGTATGCTATACTCGCCTCCCCGCGGAGAGACAATCGTTGCAATCTCATGGAAAGAGGTGAGCGATGCATCACAAGTAGCAAGTTGGATGGCACCACTAACGCAGCAAGGGAAGAAGGCAATTCCTTCTTTTTCTTTGTTTGCCTCCAGTATCTCAAAGCTCACAAGTACGTTGAACAGAAGAGGGAAATAGATGTAAGCCCGACATTACACAATTGAAAGGACTATCTCTCTCGACTGAGAGGCAAGTTCTCAAAATGTACATATATATAGGATGGGGGTGTCATTCTAAGAGTTTAGCATTCATTCATGTAGTATGTTTTTGGGTGGTCATTGATAGACTGTGAATATAAACTACAGTCTACAGCCTAAAGCTAACAAATTTTATATGTGTTTGGTGTTGGTTGTGACGTAGCGAGAAATGCATGTGAAAAATGTGATGAAACACATGTAGTCATAGAACTCGAATCACATTTGAGTTTCCAACCATCAAACACTTGCTAAGTCTATTGGAATGTGATACGCCTCCTACGTATCTATTTTTTCTTACGCGTTTCCTCTTGTTTTGGACTCTAATTTGCATGATTTGAATGAAACTAACCCCAGACTGACGTTGTTTTCAGCAGAACTACCATGGCGTTGTTTTTGTGCAGAAATAAAAGTTCTCGGAATGGAACAAAACTTTGCGAGGATTTTTTATATCAATAATAAGAATTTCTGGAGCCAAGACCTGCAGGAGAGGGGCACCTAGGTAGGCACAACCCACCAGGGCGCACCCGCCTCTCCTGGCGCGCCCAGGTGGGTTGTACCCACCTGGTGGCCCCGCAGACGACCCCCCTGATACTATAAAATCACATATTTCCAGAAAAAAAATCAGAGAAAGAATTATCACAATCCCCGAGACGGAGCCGCCGCCAAGCCCTGTTCTTCCTCGGGAGGGCAGATCTGGAGTCCGTTTGGGGCTCCGGAGAGGGGGATCTTCGTTCTTCGTCATCACCAACCCATCTCCATCGCCAATCCATGACGCTCCCCACCGGGAGTGAGTAATTCCTTCGTAGGCTCACTGGTCTATGAGGAGTTGGATGGGATTCATCATGTAATCGAGTTAGTTTTGTTAGGGCCTGATCCCTAGTGTCCACTATGTTCTTAGATTGATGTTGCTATGACTTTGCTATGCTTAATGCTTGTCACTTCGGGCCCGGGTGCCATGAACTCAGATCTTAACCGTTTAGGAATTCATCATTATATCCATGTTTTAGATCCGATTTTGCAAGTTATAGTCACCTACTACGGTTATACGACAACCCCGGAATGACAACAACCGGGCCCACTCTCGGTGATGACCGTAGTTTGAGGAGTTCATGTATTCACTATGTGTTAATGCTTTGTTC
>NC_041383.1:782835831-782840589 GCF_002162155.2 Triticum dicoccoides
TAAAGCACATATGACTATTTACGGAATACATGCCTACATTATATCAACGAACTGGAGCTAGTGCGTATTGCCCTAGGTTATAACTGTCACAATATGAATATCATCCAACAAGTCACCGGTCCAATGCCTACGAATTTATCTTATATTGTTTCTGCCGAGTTACTACTGCTATCATCACTGTTACACTTGCTACAAATTACTATTATCACTATTACCGTTACCGTTGATGCTGTCACTATATCAAAACTATCAAACTAGCTTGCTACTGATCACTTTGCTGCAGATAATTAATCTCCAGGTGTGGTTGAATTGACAACTCAGATGCTAATACCTTCAAATATTCTTTGGCTCCCCTTGTGTCGAATCTATAATTTGGGTTAAATACTTAGCCTCAAAAACTGTTGCGACCCCCTATACTTGTGGGTTATCAAGACCTTTTTCTGGCGCCGTTGCCGGGGAGCATAGCTATATTTGTTGAGTCACTTGGGGATTATTATCAATTTATCACCATGAAGAATCTGAAGGATCCAAAGACTAAGATATTTCCCTCAAAGACGAGGGGAGGTAAGGAACTACCATCCAGTTCTGCTTTAGATTCACCTTCTGTTATGAGTAAACTTGCAACACCACCATATGCTATTAATTCTGATATGTCGCAAGTTATTGATGATGCTACTTCTACAATGAATGATGCTTATGATGATGCTAGTACCATGCTCGATAATGATGATGTGCCACTTGGTGAATTTCTTGGTGAACAAATTGCTAGAGTAATACAACTTGATGCTGTTGAATTTGATGATGAGCTTGAAACTGAAACTCCTGAAACACTTGCTAGAGCTAGCCCCCTAGATATGAATTGCCTAAGGTACCGGAAGGCTATGTTATGAGTGAAGAGGCAACTAGAGATATTTTTTCTTGTAAGGATAGAGATGATCTAGAGAAATTATTACACAAGTATAAAGAAAAATCTCTGAATGCTAGAATGAAATGTGATCCTAAGTTTTCTACTTCGCCTATCTTTATTGATGATAAGGATTATGAATTCTCTGTCGACCCAGAGTTAATTACTTTGGTTGAATTTGATCCTTTCCATGGTTATGAAACTGAAACTGTTGTGGCACATCTTACTAAGTTGAATGATATAGCCACCCTTTTTAATCATGATGAGAAAACTCGATACTACTTTATTCTCAAATTATTTCTTTTCTCATTAAAGGGTGATGCTAAAGCTTGGCACAATACTCTTGCTCCTAGTTGTGTGCGTAGTCCCCAGGATATGATTTACTACTTCTCTGGAAAATATTTTCCTGCTCATAAGAAACAAGCTACCTTACAGGAAATATTTAACTTTGTTCAAACTAAAGAAGAGAGTCTCCCACAAGCTTGGGGGAGGCTTCTCCAATTGCTTAATGCTTTACCTGATCATCCTCTTAAGAAAAATGAAATACTTGATATCTTCTATAATGGACTAACCGATGCTTCTAGGGACCTCCTAGATAGTTGTGCTGGTTGTGTTTTCTAGGAACAAATTATTGCTCAAGCTGAAGAATTATTGAATAACATATTGAAAAATTATGATGATTGGACTATTCCTGAACCACCGCCTAAACCCACTCCGAAGAAGAGGGGAATATTATATCTCAGTCCTGAAGATATGCAAGAGGGAAAGAAATCTATGAAGGAAAAAGGTATTAAAGTTGAGGATGTTAAAAATTTACCTCGTATTGAAGAAATACATGGGCTTGATACACCACCACTGCCTAAGGTGGTAGAGGTAAATTCTCTTATGAAGTTCAATGAAAATGATAATCCTCACAATATGCATCCTAGCCAATGCCTTTATTAGTTTGAAAACTACACTTGAAACAAGACCACTTCAATGCAAATGTTATGAAACAATTGAAATATAATTCTGATATGATTGCTCGCTTGAGTGACTTGTTATTTAGAATCTCAAATGATGTTAGAGGTGTTGGAAAACATGCTTCTATGGTTCAAACCCAGTTAGAACAAGTTGCTAAATCACAAAGAGAATTACTTGATGAAATGAATCATAATATACATGACTTTGCTGTTTGAGTTGCAACTAGAGGAGGTAAAATGACTCAGGAACCACTTTATCCTGAGGGACACCCAAAAAGAATTGAACAAGATTCGCAAAGAAATAACACTAGTGCACCTGGTCCTTCTAAAAAGAAAAACAAAAATGATAGGACTTTGCATGCTTCTAGTGAACTTGAAATAGACAAACCTCCTGATAATGAAAATGAAATTTCTATCTCTGATGCTGAAACTCAATCTGGTAATGAACATCCACCTAGTGATAATGAAAAAGATAATGATGAGGTTCATGAATACACTTAAACAAATAATGATAAGGAACCAGATAATGATGTTGAGATAGAACCACCTGTTTATCTTGATAATCCACAACCTAAGAATAAAAGATATGATAAAAGAGACTTTGTTGCTAGAAAACACGGTAAATAAAGAGAACCATGGGTTCAAAAACCTATTCCTTTTCCACCCAAGTCAACTAAAAGGAAAGATGATGAATAATTTGAATGATTTGCTGAAATGCTGAGGCTAGTCTTTTTGCATACTCGCTTGTCTGACATCTTAAAAATGCCTTCTTATGCAAAGTATATGAAAGATATCATCACAAATAAGAGGAAAATACCGGTAACTGAAATCTCCACTATGCTTGGTAACTATACTTTTAAAGATGGAGTACCTAAAAAACTTGGAGATCCGGGTATACCAACTATACCTTGCTCCATCAAAAGGAATTATGTGAAAATTGCTTTATGTGATTTGGGAGCTGGTGTTAGTGTTATGTCTTTCTCTTTATATAAAAGACTTGATTTCAATAAACTCACACCTACTGAAATATCATTGCAAATGGCTGATAAATCAACTGACATACCTATCGGTATCTGTGAGGATGTGCATGTTGTTGTTGCTAATGTTACTATTTTGACCGACTTTGTTATACTTGAGATGCCCGAGGACGACAACATGTCGATTATCCTTAGTAGACCCTTCTTGAATACTGCAATAGCTGTTATTGATTGCAACAAAAGCAAGGTCACTTTTCATATTAATGGTAATGAGCATACGGTGCATTTTCCGAAGAAACAATTCCAAGTGAATGGTATTAATGTTATTGAAAAATCTCCGATAATCACTATTGGAAGTTTTCAAATACCTCTACCTAATGTCAAAAAGAAATATGAAATGCTATTGTAGGGGAAATGAATATCCCCATTGAGGTAACTTAATGATTTATGAAAGTTCTTCGGTTTCATGCTAACCGAAAGTGGTTGAAAATAAGACCTGATCAACCTTATTAATGAATCATTTTTGAATGGTATGAAGTTGATGAATTTAGTAAGCACTACCTTCTGTCCCTACCTTTTGTTTCCTGTTTTTATTAGTTAAATAAAATAAAATGCCATGTTTTGTCTGTTTTCTGAATTTCCCGTGCAATAAAAAATGACCCAAAAATAAAAGTTCTCAGAATGCCCTGAAAATTGAACATGAATTTTTTCTGAATATTTCTGAATTTCTAGTGCAAATAATACCAGAGGGAGGTGCACCAGGTGGGCACAACCCCCCTGGGCGCGCCAGGACCCCCAGGCGTGCCTTGGTGGGTTGTGGTCCCCACGTGGACCCCTCACTTATCTCTTTAGCCCACATCATCACTTACCTCCAGAAAAAATTCTCCATTGCTCTCTCTCTCGTGTTCTTGAGCTCAAACCCGTGGATTTCAATCTCTTTGCTTGAAGCTCCGTTTCCAAAACTGTTTCAGGGGATTGTTGCTTGGTATGTGACTCCACCGTTTGTTCAATTAGTTTTTGTTCTAGTGGTTTATACTTTGAATAATTAGCTACTCTTGGTGCTACTGTAGATGAGCTTGCATGTTGAATTCTTAGTGTTCTAAGCAGGTTGAATGCTTGCTATGGCCTCTATGTATCCCTATGAGTAGTTGCTATCAATTTTGTGAAGTTTTGTTGGGAAAATTTTGTGAACTAAAAATTCAGAATTTTGTTCATAGGAAAAATTGTACGCGGACATGAATATCTTCAGGAAGTTTGGCTCTAACAAGAACTCCAAGGGTGTTATTGGGGAGTCTTATGACAGTGATCTCCACCCTCGGAGGTCGGCGGAAGTACGGCCGTGCGAATGGCCACACACCCCGTTCCTACAAGAGGCTGTATTTCTTGAGGAGTTCATGCAATATCACTACAAAAAAAAGACACATCCGTGACATTTTGGACCGAACGAAATTTTTTTTGTCATACATATGACACTTCTATGATGATAATTGTGACAAAACCCGGTATCATCATAGATGTGGTGGGCTCCTACTTCTATGACAAAAAATCATGACAGAAAATGTGCTTTTTGTCCTGGGCGGGCCGGAGACGCAGCTGCATGACATTCTTTGGGCCGTCCATGACGGAAAAAACCATGGTAGAAGCGAGGGGGAGGAAAATTTCGGGGAGTTCCCAGTTACGGTGGGAGGTCAGGGGCCGAGCGATGCGCGTTTCTCTCATACACGTACGCGCGTGTGTGCGAGGCGTTGGCTCTAACTGAACCCGAGCGAGGCGTTGGGCTCTAACTAAACCCGAGCGATTGCACTGCAGGCTACGCATTACTGAACCCGAGCGATCGATCGATGGATGTTAACTGAACCTGATCGAGTGATTCCTTCGCTACTGCTGCTAACTGAAGCCGATCGATTGGATGAAC
>NC_041383.1:782841007-782928519 GCF_002162155.2 Triticum dicoccoides
GAACATGACCCTGTGGTGTGGAGGGCTAGATGAACAGTAGACGGTGGAGGGGTGCCCGTGGAGGGGTGGTTGAACAGGACCCCGTGGTGTGGAGGGCTAGATGAAGAATAGATGATGGAGGGGTGGTTGAACAGTAGCCGGTGGAGTAGCGCACGGTGGAGGCTTGATGAACAGGAGCCCATGGAGGCTGGAGGAGGTCGACGGTAGCCCATGGAGGCTGGAGGAGGTCGACGGTCGAGATGAACAGTATCCCGTGGAGTCCTGTTTTGTGGTACGCCACACCCCTCCCGATGAACAGGACCCACGTTTCGACCGTAGCGCTCCAACACAAGTCCGTTTTGTCCGTTTTGCGGTACGCCACACCCCTCCCGATCAACAGGACCCCCGTTTCGACCGTAGGAGGTCCGTTTCATCCGTTTTGTGGTACGCCACACCCCTCCCGATCAACAGGACCCCCGTTTCGACCGTAGGAGGTCCGTTTCCTCCGTTTGGCGGTACGCCACACCCCTCCCGATCAACAGGACCCCGTTCCGAACGTAGGAGGTCCGTTTCCTCCGTTGTGCGGTACGCCAGGCCTCGTTTCCATCGCATGTTCCATCCAAGCCCTCCTGATGAACACGACCACGCATTCCGTTCCGACCCAGCCGGTTGGCTCCCACGCGTTCCATCGCCTCCCGATGAACACGACGCATTCCGTTGCGTCCCCATGAACATGACGCATTCCGTTGCCTCCCCATGAACATGACGATGACGCTGTTTCTCCGTTCCGACCCAGCCATATATGCGTGAGTAGGCGTTAGAGACCTTGCCCGTATGTACGTACATGGCCGTATTTTCTTTCTTGCACCCTGGCCGCTGTACGTACGTGTACATGCTACGTGCGCGCCTCTACTACGACACGTGTGCGCCTCTACATCCACCAGTATATATATACGTACACGTTCGCCACCAGAATGACAACGCTACGTACGTGTAAGTGCATCTAGTTCCCCTTAGTGATTTTGGTGTATTGAAGACTTATAGGTTAAGGGACTAATGCGTTTATGAGTGTACACAGGTCTATAAGTCTATGAGGAGTTTGATATTTACAGAGAAAGTCGACCCCTAAAAATGAATATCTTCGACTGAAGATTTTGGTATTCCTGAAGACTTTCATGAAGACTTTGAAAGTGAAGAAATTGGTGTGTCCGTGAAGACTTGATAATCATGCAAGGAATATGAAGCTTGAAGACTTTCGTTTTCATAGTTTTGTTTTTCTCTTTCTTGAGTCATAGGAAACACCGTACTGTTAAAGGGGGTCGAGGAAATACTAAGGAAAAATTTCCATGTGATGCTCAACTCAAAATCCTACACCTACCAATCCCTTCGAGTGAAGCCATTGGAAATCTCATACAGTTCAGTCAAATTTCTTCAGTGACAGAGACGAAGTTCTTCTGGTCGCTGAGGAATTTGTTCTGATTGAGGAGTTAGGAAATCGCCAGTGCGGATTACCTACACAGTGAGGAACATGATAGCCTTGAGGAATTTGAGAGTCAAATTTCCGACCGTTGCTGTGCTGCGCGCCAGCTGTCCCAAAATATCTTATCCACCTAACGGTCTTATCATTGAAGGGCATTTATGTCTTATCATGTCAGGCTGCTACCTAGGCTATAAATAGCCGCCCCCCTACAACCACTAGTGGGTTGGCTGCTCCGAGAGAAACTGACACTTGTCATTTGAGAGCAACCCATCCTCCGAGGACTTTGGCGAAAATCATCGAGTGAGGAAAATCCCAAACCCTAAACACCTACAAACCCAAAGTGATTGAGCATCACTGAAGAGATTGATCCTGTGTGGATCCGATGCTTGTTACCTTTGAAGACTGTGCTTCTTCCAGACGGTTAGGCGTCATGGTCTAGAGCATCCAAGAGGAATTTTGGATCGCCGAGTGACCGAAGTCTGTGAAGGTTTGGAAGTCGCCTGAATACTTACCACGAGTGATTGGACGAGGTCTGCGTGACCTTAGTTCAAGGAGAATACGGTGAGGACTTGGTGTCCTGAGCTGCGTGCTCAGCGACTGGGTGTCCGGGACTGTGTGTCCTCAAGTTTAAATACCCAGCCGCTCCAACCAGACGTACAACTGAGATAGCAGTTCGAACTGGTCTACCAAATCATTGTCTTCACCAACCTTACTGGTTCTATTTCCTCAACTCTTTCATTTCCTCATTACTATGTTGAGTGATTGTTCATATCTGTGTTTGAAGACTTTGACTGAAGACTTTCTCAATTTCCTCAGTTCAATTTCTTTAGTCTGTTTGTCTTCATGTTGTGTTATCCTGTGTCTACGCTTTCTGTACTCTGTGTTTGTCTTCATTTCATAATGATGACTATGTGTGTATTCTGTCATGCTTACTTCTAAGTACTTATTCCGCTGCAAGTAGTTCTTTTCTAAGGAATTTCCTCACCGGCAAATTCCTCAGTGAAGAATTCATAAAAATCGCCTATTCACCCCCCTCTAGTCGATATAACACACTTTCAATTGGTATCAGAGCAAGGTACTCCCTTGTTCTGTGTGATTTTGGTTTAACCACCTGGAGTTCTAGTTATGTCGACTGTAGGATCGAGGAACGTTTCCTGTCCCATCTTTGACGGTCATGAGTATCCTCGGTGGAAGGCCATGATGAAAAAGCGACTCATGGTTATGGACAGCAAACTGTGGACCGTCACCGAGATCGGTCTTACTGATCTATGCAAGAGGGCTGAGGCTGATGACATTCGCAAGTACACACTGCTTAACCTCACAGCGAAGGATGTCATCTGCTCTAGTCTGTCCCAAAATCAGTTCAGGAACGTCATGCATCTCAATCACGCGAAGCTAATCTGGGACCGTCTCTCTGAGGTCTGTGAAGGTCGTCGGACTCGTCATGATCCATGGTTTGAGGATTACAAGGAATCTCTCAACACGATGACTTTCGAACCAGAATCATCGTCTTCTGCATCATGTCTCATGGCAAAGGGTGACAAGGTAACCGAATGTTCCTCATCCGAGTCTAGTGACGATGAATCTGATGATGATGGATCTGATGATGATATTGAACTTAGTTATACCAAACTTGTTTGCATTGCCACTAAACAACAAACGGCCTTGGAAAAGGTTCAAAACATGCTAGACAAAAGTAATGATATGTTGGGTGAAGAAATGGATCTCACTAAAGCCCTGACTGAAAATCTTCAGAGACTTCAGTCTAAGTTTGACAACCTTCAAAGTCATCATAAAACTCTCTTAACTGATCACGAGAAGCTTTCTTATGAATTTCTTCAAAGAAAGCAAGATCTTGAGAAGCTAAGAGTGAGTTATGAAGATCTTCAGAAGGAGCGCGATTCACTACTTGCTCAACAAATCAACGCTTCTCAGGAAGAATTTGTTCCTCCATGCTTAAAGTGCATTGAACATGAATCTGCTAATTCTTCACCTGAATGTTCAAATGCTTCAAATGTTACAAATTCTTCACCTGCCTCTGCTATCACTAATTCCTCATCTGAGGACATTGCTAGTATCACTGACGATGCAGGGCTGAAGGAATTGTATATGACAGGCATGTACAAAAGCCTCAAAGGGCATCAGACTCTTTGTGATGTGCTTAAAAAGCAGATCCTCAACAGAAACCCTAGGAAAGAGGGTATTGCCTTTGAGAGGAAACTCAATGCTGATGGAACATATTGGAAGCCTGAGCAGTACCCTAAAACCTCATGGGTTGCTGCAAAGGGACCTCCAGTTGATCCATCTAACGTGTCTGGCTTTACATGTGAATCTCCTCATTCTTCTGATGAGTCATTTGACTCTAACTAAAAACTGTTCAAAAATCAGAATGGTGAAGTATTTGCTAGATATGTTGGCACTAACTGCAGGTACGGTTCCCCTATGAAGAAAATCTGGGTTCCCAAAAGTTGCCTTGAAAGTCTTCAGGTGGATGTCCTCATGACACCACCTGTGAAGAAAAGGAACCCCAGATCAAACTCTTCATATGGACCAAATTCTTCATATGGATCCAAGTCCTCATACGGACCAAATTCCTCACGTGGATCAAATTCCTCAAAAGGATCAAAGTCCTCATATGACCATCATCGTGCTAATCCTTCTGTTCCGCAGGGTAGAGCTAAGGGCTATGAATATGTGCATTATTCTTCAAATCATTGTGTTCATAAGTCCTCGAAGAATTTCTCTGCTTATTCATATGCTTACCCTAACCCCTCTTATGTGAAACAAAGTGGACCGGCGTCCATGCCACCTTTCTCATATGGTGCTCGCAGAGTGATGAATTCTTTGCCACCCCTTCAGATGTGGGTGGTGAAGAAAAGGAACTAATCTCCTATGCAGGGTTAGGTCTCCAGTCGTGCTTAAAATGACCGAAGAATCTTCTGGAGACCTGAACAGTGCCTGAAAGGACGCAGGCAAATCAAGATGAAATGAACTTTCATTTCACACGTCCTCACACTGCTTATCTGTGCTATTGCTTGATGAAATTGAACTGATGAAATTGACGTCATATTCTTCACTGCTGAAGTATATGAGTTCGTAAGATGCACTAATTCATCTTCAGGATGATCAGCCCAAAGCAAACGAATGGGTCCTCGATAGTGGATGTACAAATCACATGACTGGTGACAAGAATCTCTTGATGGATGCTCCCTTAACACCGTCACATCTGAAGCATATCATCTTCGCTGACAAAGGCAAAAGTCAGGTATTGGGTCTAGGTAAGGTTGCGATCTCTAAGGACATACACATGGACAAAGTCATGCTTGTCGAGTCCTTAGGATACAACCTCATGTCTGTCTCAATGCTTTGTGATCTTGATATGGTTGTTGTCTTTGGCAAGTATCATTGTGTTGTGATCATGGAAGCTGACAATTCCAAAGTCTTCGAAGGCTTTAGGAGAGGAGACTTGTACATTGTTGATTTCTCTACAGGACCACAACCTGCCGTGTGCTTACTTGCAAAAGCTTCAGAAGGCTGGCTATGGCATCGACGACTTGGTCACACAGGCATGAGGAATTTGCACACACTTGCGAAGAAGAAGCATGTCATTGGCATTGATAATGTCAAATTCCTCAAGTATCACTTGTGTGGAGCCTGTGAAGCTTGAAAAATGACCAAGGCCAAGCATCCAGCGAAGACTATCATGACCACTACTCGTCCATTCGAATTGCTTCACATGGATCTCTTCAGTCCTAATCATTATTCTGATGTGACAAATGATGCATCTCTATATGGCTTTGTTATTGTTGATGATTATTCTCGTTACACATGGGTACACATTGTTACTTACAAACATGAAGTGCAGGAAGTCTTCAAACGATTTTCCTCGAGGGCTTCAACCAACTTTGGTGTGAAGATCAAGCACATCAGGAGTGACAATGGAACTGAGTTCAAGAATTCCGGTCTTAATGACTATCTTGATGAACTTGGTATTACTCATGAGTTATATGCTCCTTATACTCCTCAGCAAAATGGCGTCGTGGAGCGCAAGAACAGAAATCTTGTTGAAATGGCTCGCACTATGGTTGATGAATACAAAATGCCTCATCGTTTTTGGATTGATGCAATTGATACCGCGTGCCACATCATCAACAGAGTATATCTTCACTAATTCTTTAATAAGACTGCCTATGAACTCCTCATTGACAAGAAACCCAATGTGAGTTATTTCAAAGTCTTCGGTGCTAAATGTTGGATTAGAGATCCTCATCACAATGCTAAATTCGCACCGAAAGCACATGAAAGTTTTATGCTTGGTTACAGAAAGGACTCGCACACCTACAGAGTCTTCAACAACGCTCTTCACAAGGTTCTTGAAACTGTAGATGTGCGGTTCGATGAAACTAATGGCTCGCAAAGAGAGCACCTACCCTCTGTGATAGATGAACCAGCACCTGAGGATTCTATCAAGTTCAAGGCTACTGAGGATGTCATTCCTACCGAAGAATCTATTGAAGAATTCATTCCAGAACGCGAAGATCGTCGAGTTAATGCACCTGAGGAAAATGCTGAAGAAAATGGTGCTGAAGAAAATGCTGATCAAATTCCTCGACGACAACCAGCTCATCCTCGCGTTGCAAAAGAAGTGCAAGTTGAAAAGATCATCGATGACATTGAAGCACCAGGTCCTCTCACCCACTCAAAAGCTTCACATTGATCTAACTTTTGTGGGCACTATGCTTTTGTCTCTATCACAGAGCCCACTAAGGTAGATGAAGCATTTCTGGAGCCTGAGTGGATTCGGGCCATGCAAGATGAATTACATCAGTTCGAGCTCAACAATGTCTGGGAACTGGTCAAACGTCCAAATCCTCGCAAGCAAAATATCATTGGCACAAAGTGGATCTACCGCAACAAGCAAGATGAAAATGGCCTTGTGGTGAGGAATAAGGCACGACTTGTAGCTCAAGGCTACACAGTGGTTGAAGGAATTGATTTCGATGAAACTTTTGCACCTGTTGCTAGACTTGAGGCTATTCGCATATTACTTGCTTATGCTAATTGAGGGAGTTCCGGACTAGGGGGTGTCTGGATAGCCGAACTATCATGATCGGCCGAACTCCAAGACTATGAAGATACAAGATTGAAGACTTCGTCCCGTGTCCGGATGGGACTTTCCTTGGCGTGGAAGGCAAGCTTGGCGATACGGATATGTAGATCTCCTACCATTGTAACTGACTTTGTGTAACCCTAGCCCTCTCCGGTGTCTATATAAACCGGATGGCTTTAGTCCATAGGACGAACAACAATCATACCATAGGCTAGCTTCTAGGGTTTAGCCTCCTTGATCTCGTGGTAGATCTAATCTTGTAACACACATCATCAATATTAATCAAGCAGGACGTAGGGTTTTACCTCCATCAAGAGGGCCCGAACCTGGGTAAAACATCGTGTCCCTTGTCTCCTGTTACCATCCTCCTAGACGCACAGTTCGGGACCCCCTACCCGAGATCCGCCGGTTTTGACACCGACATTGGTGCTTTCACTGAGAGTTCCTCTGTGCCATCACCGATAGGCTCGATGGCTTCTTCGATCATCATCAACGACATAGTCCAGGGTGAGACCTTCCTCCCCGGACAAATCTTTGTATTCGACGGCTTCGCACTGTAGGGAAACATAGTAATTTCAAAAGAAAATCCTACGCACACGCAAGATCATGGTGATGGCATAGCAACGAGAGGGGAGAGTGTTTGTCCACGTACCCTCGTAGACCGTAAGCAGAAGCGTTATGACAACGCGGTTGATGTGGTCGTACGTCTTCACGATCCGACCGATCCAAGTACCGAACGTATGGCACCTTCGAGTTCAGCACATGTTCAGCTCGATGACGATCCCTGGGCTCCAATCCAGCAAAGCTTCGGGGATGAGTTCCGTCAGCACGACGGCGTGGTGACGATGATGATGTTCTACCGGCACAGGGCTTCGCCTAAACTCCACGACGATATGACCGAGGTGGAATATGGTGGAGGGGGGCACCGCACACGGCTAAGGAACGATCCGTAGATCAACTTGTGTGTTCTGGGGTGCCCCCTGCCCTCGTATATAAAGGAGGGAGGGGGGAGGTGCGGCCGGCCCCCTAGGACTCCCCCCTCTTGCCTTGGTGGAGAAGGAAAGGGGGAAGGGGAAAGAGGAAAGGGGGGCGCCGCCCCCCCTTCCTTGTCCTATTCGGACTTAGGGGGGGGGGGATGCGCGGCCTGCCCTGGCCGGCCCTCCTCTTCTCCCTTATGGCCCACTAAGGCCCATTATCCCCCGGGAGGGTTCCGGTAACCCCCCGGTGTTCCGGTAAAATCCCGATTTCACCCAGAACTATTCCGATGTCCAAACATAGGCTTCCAATATATCAATCTTTATGTCTCGACCATTTCGAGACTCCTTGTCATGTCCGTGATCAAATCCGGGACTCCGAACAAACTTCGGTACATCAAAACTTATAAACTCATAATAAAACTATCATCGTAACGTTAAGCGTGCGTACCTTATGGGTTCGAGAACTGTGTAGACATGACCTAGAACTATTCTAGGTCAATAACCAATAGCGGAACCTGGATGCCCATATTGGTTCGTACACATTCTACGAAGATCTTTATCGGTCAAACCGCATAACAACATACGTTGTTCCCTTTGTCATCGGTATTTTACTTGCCCGAGATTTGATCATCGGTATCCAATACCTAGTTCAACCTCGTTACCGGTAAGTCTCTTTACTCGTTATGTAATGCATCATCCCGTAACCAACTCATTGGTCACATTGCTTGCAAGGCTTATAGTGATGTGCATTACCGAGAGGGCCCAGAGATACCTCTCCGACATTCGGAGTGACAAAACCTAATCTCGAAATACGCCAACTCAACATGTACCTTCGGAGACACCTGTAGTACTCCTTTATAATCACCCAGTTACGTTGTGACGTTTGGTAGTACCCAAAGTGTTCCTCCGGTAAACGGGAGTTGCATAATTCTCATAGTTACAGGAACATGTATAAGTCATGAAGAAAGCAATAGCAATATACTAAACGATCAAGTGCTAGGCTAATGGAATGGGTCATGTCAATCACATCATTCTCCTAATTATGTGATCCCACTAATCAAATGACAACACATGTCTATGGTTAGGAAACATAACCATCTTTGATTAATGAGCTAGTCAAGTAGAGGCATACTAGTGACTATATGTTTGTCTATGTATTCACACATGTATCATGTTTCCGGTTAATACAATTCTAGCATGAATAATAAACATTTATCATGATATGAGGAAATAAATAATAACTATATTATTGCCTCTAGGGCATATTTCCTTCAGTCTCCCACTTGCACTAGAGTCAATAATCTAGATTACGTAGTAATGATTCTAACACCCATGGAGTCTTGGTGCTGATCATGTTTTGCTCGTGAGAGAGGCTTAGTCAACGGGTCTGCAACATTCAGATCCGTATGTATCTTGCAAATCTCTATGTCTCCCACTTGGACTTGGTCTCGAATGTAATTGAAGCGTCTCTTGATGTGCTTGGTCCTCTTGTGAAATTTGCATTCCTTTGCCAAGGCAATTGCACCAGTATTGTCACAGAAGATTTTCATTGGTCCCGATGCACTAGGTATGACACCTAGATCGGAAATGAACTCCTTCATCCAGACTCCTTCATTTGCTGCTTCAGAAGCAGCTATGTACTCCGCTTCACATGTAGATCCCGCCACGACGCTTTGTTTAGAACTGCACCAACTTACAGCTCCACCATTTAATAAAAACACGTATCCGGTTTGCGATTTAGAATCGTCCGGATCAGTGTCAAAGCTTGCATCGACGTAACCATTTACGACTAGCTCTTTGTCACCTCCATATACGAGAAACATATCCTTAGTCCTTTTCAGGTATTTCAGGATGTTCTTGACCGCTGTCCAGTGATCCACTCCTGGATTACTTTGGTTCCTTCCTGCCAAGCTTATTTCTAAGCATACGTCAGGTCTGGTACACAGCATTGCATACATGATAGAGCCTATGGCTGAAGCATAGGGAACATCTTTCATTTTCTCTCTATCTTCTGCTGTGGTCGGGCATTGAGTTTGACTCAACTTCACACCTTGTAGCACGGGCAAGAACCCTTTCTTTGCCTGATCCATTTTGAACTTTTTCAAAATTTTGTCAAGGTATGTGCTTTGTGAAAGTCCTATTAAGCGTCTTGATCTATCTCTATAGATCTTGATGCCCAATATGTAAGCAGCTTCACCGAGGTCTTTCATTGAAAAACTTTTATTCAAGTATCCCTTTATGCTATCCAGAAATTCTATATCATTTCCGATTAATAATATGTCATCTACATATAATATCAGAAATGCTACAGAGCTCCCACTCACTTTCTTGTAAATACAGGCTTCTCCAAAAGTCTGTATAAAACCATATGCTTTGATTACACTATCAAAACGTTTATTCCAACTCCGAGATGCTTGCACCAGTCCATAAATGGATCGCTGGAGCTTGCATACTTTGTTAGCATCTTTTGGATCAACAAAACCTTCTGGCTGCATCATATACAACTCTTCTTCCAGAAATCCATTCAAGAACGCAGTTTTGACATCCATTTGCCAAATTTCATAATCATGAAATGCAGCAATAGCTAACATGATTCAGACAGACTTAAGCATCGCTACGGGTGAGAAAGTCTCATCGTAGTCAACCCCTTGAACTTGTCGAAAACCTTTCACAACAAGTCGAGCTTTATAGACAGTTACATTACCATCAGCGTCAGTCTTCTTCTTAAAGATCCATTTATTCTCAATGGCTTGCCGATCATCGGGCAAGTCAACCAAAGTCCATACTTTGTTTTCATACATGGATCCCATCTCAGATTTCATAGCCTCCAGCCATTTTGCGGAATCTGGGCTCATCATCGCTTCCTCATAGTTCGTAGGTTCATCATGGTCAAGTAACATGACTTCCAGAATAGGATTACCGTACCACTCTGGTGCGGATCTTACTCTAGTAGACCTACGAGGTTCGGTAGAAACTTGATCTGAAGTTTCATGATCAATATCATTAGCGTCCTCACTAATTGTTGTAGTCGTCACAGGAACTGGTTCTTGTGATGAACTACTTTCCAATAAGGGAGTAGATATAGTTATCTCATCAAGTTCTACTTTCCTCCCACTCACTTCTTTCGAGAGAAACTCCTTCTCTAGAAAGGATCCGATTTTAGCAACGAAAATCTTGCCCTCAGATCTGTGATAGAAGGTGTACCCAATAGTCTCTTTTGGGTATCCTATGAAGACACATTTCTCCGATTTGGGTTCGAGCTTATCTGGTTGAAGTTTCTTCACATAAGCATCGCAGCACCAAACTTTAAGAAACGACAACTTTGGTTTCTTGCCAAACCACAGTTCATAAGGCGTCGTCTTAACGGATTTTGATGGTGCCCTATTTAACGTGAATGTGGCCGTCTCTAAAGCATAACCCCAAAACGATAGCGGTAAATCAGTAAGAGACATCATAGATCGCACCATATCTAGTAAAGTACGATTACGACGTTCGGACACACCATTTCGTTGTGGTGTTCCGGGTGGCGTGAGTTGCGAAACTATTCCGCATTGTTTCAAGTGTAGGCCAAACTCGTAACTCAAATATTCTCCTCCACGATCAGATCGTAGAAATTTTATTTTCTTGTTACGATGATTTTCCACTTCACTCTGAAATTCTTTGAACTTTTCAAATGTTTCAGACTTGTGTTTCATCAAGTAGATATACCCATATCTGCTCAAATCATCTGTGAAGGTGAGAAAATAACGATACCCGCCGCGAGCCTCAACATTCATTGGACCACAAACATCAGTATGTATGATTTCCAATAAATTAGTTGCTCGCTCCATAGTTCCGGAGAACGGCGTTTTAGTCATCTTGCCCATGAGGCACGGTTCGCAAGTACCAAGTAATTCATAATCAAGTGATTCCAAAAGCCCATCAGTATGGAGTTTCTTCATGCGCTTTACACCGATATGACCTAAACGGCAGTGCCATAAATAAGTTGCACTATCGTTATCAACTCTGCATCTTTTGGTTTCAATACTATGAATATGTGTATCACTACTATCGAGATTCAATAAAAATAGACCACTCTTCAAGGGTGCATGACCATAAAAGATATTACTCATATAAATAGAACAACCATTATTCTCTGATTTAAATGAATAACCGTCTCGCATCAAACAAGATCCAGATATAATGTTCATGCTCAACGCTGGCACCAAATAACAATTATTTAGGTCTAAAACTAATCCCGATGGTAGATGTAGAGGTAGCGTGCCGATCGCGATCACATCAACTTTGGAACCATTTCCCACGCGCATCGTCACCTCGTCCTTAGCCAATCTTCGCTTAATCCGTAGTCCCTGTTTCGAGTTGCAAATATTAGCAACAGAACCAGTATCAAATACCCAGGTGCTACTGCGAGCATTAGTAAGGTACACATTAATAACATGTATATCACATATACCTTTGTTCACTTTGCCATCCTTCTTATCCGCCAAATACTTGGGGCAGTTCCGCTTCCAGTGTCCAGTCTGCTTGCAGTAGAAGCACTCAGTTTCAGGCTTAGGTCCAGACTTGGGTTTCTTCTCTTGAGCAGCAACTTTCTTGCTGTTCTTTTTGAAGTTCCCCTTCTTCTTCCCTTTGCCCTTTTTCTTGAAACTGGTGGTCTTGTTAACCATCAACACTTGATGCTCCTTCTTGATTTCTACCTCCGCGACTTTTAGCATTGCGAAGAGCTCGGGAATAGTCTTGTTCATCCCTTGCATATTATAGTTCATCACAAAGCTCTTGTAGCTTGGTGGCAGTGATTGAAGAATTCTGTCAATGACACTATCATCAGGAAGATTAACTCCCAGTTGAATCAAGTGATTATTATACCCAGACATTTTGAGTATGTGTTCACTGACAGAACTATTCTCCTCCATCTTGCAGCTATAGAACTTATTGGAGACTTCATATCTCTCAATCCGGGCATTTGCTTGAAATATTAACTTCAACTCCTGGAACATCTCATATGCTCCATGACATTCAAAACATTGTTGAAGACCCGGTTCTAAGCTGTAAAGCATGGCACACTGAACTATCGAGTAGTCATCAGCTTTGCTCTGTCAGACGTTCTTAACGTCGTCAGTTGCATCAGCAGCAGGCCTGGCACCCAGCGGTGCTTCCAGGACGTAACTTTTCTGTGCAGCAATGAGGATAATCCTCAGGTTACGGACCCAGTCCGTGTAATTGCTACCATCATCTTTCAACTTTGCTTTCTCAAGGAACGCATTAAAATTCAACGGAACAACAACACGAGCCATCTATCTACAAACAAACATAGACAAGCAAAATACTATCAGGTACTAAGTTCACGATAAATTTAAGTTCAATTAATCATATTACTTAAGAACTCCCACTTAGACAAACATCTCTCTAGTCATCTAAGTGATCACGTGATCCAAATCAACTAAACCATGTCCGATCATCACGTGAGATGGAGTAGTTTCAATGGTGAACATCACTATGTTGATCATATCTACTATATGATTCACGCTCGACCTTTCAGTCTCCGTGTTCCAAGGCCATATCTGTATATGCTAGGCTCGTCAAGTATGACCTGAGTATTCCGCGTGTGCAACTGTTTTGCACCCGTTGTATTTGAACGTAGAGCCTATCACACCCGATCATCACGTGGTGTCTCAGCACGAAGAACTTTCGCAACGGTGCATACTCAGGGAGAACACTTCTTGATTATTAGTGAGAGATCATCTTAAAATGCTACCATCAATCAAAGCAAGATAAGGTGCATAAAGGATAAACATCACATGCAATCAATATAAGTGATATGATATGGCCATCATCATCTTGTGCTTGTGATATCCATCTTCGAAGCACCGTCATGATCACCATCGTCACCGGCGCGACACCTTGATCTCCATTGTAGCATCGTTGTCATTACGCCATATATTGCTTCTACGACTATCGCTACCGCTTAGTGATAAAGTAAATCAATTACAGGGCGTTTGCATTTCATACAATAAAGCGACAACCATATGGCTCCTGCCAGTTGCCGATAACTTCGGTTACAAAACATGATCATCTCATACAATAAAATATAGCATCACATCTTGACCATATCACATCACAACATGCCCTGCAAAAACAAGTTAGACGTCCTCTACTTTGTTGTTGCAAATTTTACGTGGCTGCTACGGGCTGAGCAAGAACCGTTCTTACCTACGCATCAAAAACCACAACGATAGTTCGTCAAGTTGGTGCTGTTTTAACCTTCGCAAGGACCGGGCGTAGCCACACTCGATTCAGCTAAAGTGAGAGAGACAGACACCCGCCAGCCACCTTTAAGCACGAGTGCTCGTAACGGTGAAACCAGTCTCGCGTAAGCGTACGCGTAATGTCGGTCTGGGCCGCTTCATCTCACAATACTGCTGAACCAAAGTATGACATGCTGGTAAGCAGTATGACTTGTATCGCCCACAACTCACTTGTGTTCTACTCGTGCATATAACATCAACGCATAAAACCTAGGCTCGGATGCCACTGTAGGGAAACGTAGTAATTTCAAAAAAATTTCCTACGCACACGCAAGATCATGGTGATGGCATAGCAGCAAGAGGGGAGAGTGTTTGTCCACGTACCCTCGTAGACCGTAAGCATAAGCGTTATGACAACGCGGTTGATCTGGTCGTACGTCTTCACGATCCGACCGATCCAAGTACCGAACGTACGGCACCTCCGAGTTCAGCACACGTTCAGCTCGATGACGATCCCCGGGCTCCGATCCAGCAAAGCTTCAGGGATGAGTTCCGTCAGCACGACGGCGTGGTGACGATGATGATGTTCTACCGGCACAGGGCTTCGCCTAAACTCCGCGACGATATGACCGAGGTGGAATAAGGTGGAGGGGGGCACCGCACACGGCTAAGGAACGATCCGTAGATCAACTTGTGTGTTCTGGGGTGCCCCCCTGCCCCCGTATATAAAGGAGGGAGGGGGAGGTGCGGCCGGCCCCCTAGGGGTGCGCCTGGAGGAGTCCTACTCCCATCGGGAGTAGGACTCCCCCCTCTTGCCTTGGTGGAGAAGGAAAGGGGAAGGGGAAAGAGGAAAGGGGGGCGCCGCCCCCTTCCTTGTCCTATTCGGACTAAGGGGGGAGGGGGCGCGCGGCCTGCCCTGGCCGGCCCTCCTCTTCTCCCTTATGGCCCACTAAGGCCCATTATCCCCCGGGAGGGTTCTGGTAACCCCCCGGTGTTCCGGTAAAATCCCGATTTCACCCAGAACTATTCCGATGTCCAAACATAGGCTTCCAATATATCAATCTTTATGTCTCGACCATTTCGAGACTCCTCGTCATGTCCGTGATCACATCCAGGACTCCGAACAAACTTTGGTACATCAAAACTTATAAACTCATAATAAAACTGTCTTCATAACGTTAAGCGTGCGGACCTTACGGGTTCGAGAACTATGTAGACATGACCTAGAACTATTGTCGGTCAATAACCAATAGCGGAACCTGGATGCCCATATTGGTTCCTACACATTCTATGAAGATCTTTATCGGTCAAACCGCATAACAACATACGTTGTTCCCTTTGTCATCGGTATGTTACTTGCCCGAGATTTGATCGTCGGTATCCAATACCTAGTTCAATCTCGTTACCGGTAAGTCTCTTTACTCATTACGTAATGCATCATCCCGTAACCAACTCATTGGTCACATTGCTTGCAAGGCTTATAGTGATGTGCATTACCGAGAGGGCCCAGAGATACCTCTCCGACATTCAGAGTGACAAAACCTAATCTCGAAATACGCCAACTCAACATGTACCTTTGGAGACACCTGTAGTACTCCTTTATAATCACCCAGTTACGTTGTGATGTTTGGTAGTACCCAAAGTGTTCCTCTGGTAAACTGGAGTTGCATAATTCTCATAGTTACAGGAACATGTATAAGTCATGAAGAAAGCAATAGCAATATACTAAACGATCAAGTGCTAGGCTAACGGAATGGGTCATGTCAATCACATCATTCTCCTAATGATGTGATCCCACTAATCAAATGACAACACATGTCTATGGTTAGGAAACATAACCATCTTTGATTAATGAGCTAGTCAAGTAGAGGCATACTAGTGACTATATGTTTGTCTATGTATTCACACATGTATCATGTTTCCGGTTAATACAATTCTAGCATGAATAATAAACATTTATCATGATATGAGGAAATAAATAATAACTATATTATTGCCTCTAGGGCATATTTCCTTCAGTCTCCCAACAAACAACCAAAACGGCGACGCAAGCGCCGCCCGAAGACCGGCCTCGATCAAAACGGCACCCATACGGACCCGGCCCTAGAGCAGGGCGAAGCAGTGGACGACGCACATGCCACCAAGCAGCCATCCGAGCATGATGAACTAGACAAGCAACCTATCCCCGGCGAAGACGATTTCACATCACCAGAGCATACGAACCTTCATAAAAGGCTCGTCACCACTGCAAGAAGTTTGAAGAAGCAAAAGCGGAAGCTCAAAACAGCGGAGGACGCACTCAGAATGAGATGGAGCAAAGTACTCAACACCGCAGATAAATATGGCGCTAGTCACCAGACAAAGAGCTACCCGAAGCGCAAGCTGTTGCCCGAATTTGACGAGGAGGCCTTAGAGCCCCCGCAGTCAAAAAGGAAAGAGGCTGCCTGGCCGGATAGACGACCAGATGACAGGCCAAGAGCAACAAGTGGCGCCGCACACAAGCCGGCACACGATCAACATAAAGATCCTCGGAAAAAGGATGACCCAGCCAGGTCTATCTATGGGCCAAAAAAGAAGACTCCAGGAAGCAACATAACCCGCTGAGCATTTGAAGACAATAGCACACCCAAATACAGGGGTGCCGCACACCCACTATGTTTCACCGACGAGGTACTGGATCATGGATTTCCAGCGGGATTCAAACCCGTAAACATAGAGGCATATGACGGAACAACAGACCCCGGAGTCTGGATTGAGGACTATATCCTACACATACATATGGCCAAAGGAGACGATCTCCATGCCATAAATACCTACCCCTCAAGCTCAAAGGGCCAGCTCGGCATTGGCTTAAAAGCCTCCCAGAAAACACCATTGGAAGTTGGGAAGAGCTTGAGGATGCGTTTCGAGCAAATTTTCAGGGGACTTATGTCCGCCCTCCGGACGCAGACGATTTAAGTCACATAACTCAACAGCCCGGAAAGTCAGCACGCAAATTCTGGAATAGGTTCCTCACTAAAAAGAACCAAATAGTCGACTGTTCGGACGCTGAAGCCTTAGCAGCCTTTAAACACAACGTCCGAGACGAATGGCTCGCCAAACACCTCGGCCAGGAAAAACCAAGAACAATGGCCGCACTAACAAGCCTCATGACCCGCTTTTGCGCGGGGGAAGATAGCTGGCTAGCTAGATGCAGCACCAGCGACCCGAGTACATCCAAAGTCAGGGATGGAAATGGGAAGTCACGACGCAGAAAAGATCAGCGCCGGAATAAGGAAAATGGCCCAAATAGTACGGTGGTCAACGCCGGATTCAAAAGCTCTCAGCCAAATAACAAAACACTGCCCCTCAAGGACAACAGTGACGAGCTATCCAACCTAAACAAAATTCTGGATAGGCTATGTCAAATACATAGTACCCCCGGGAAGCCTGCAAACCATACCCACAGAGATTGTTGGGTCTTCAAGCAGTCCGGCCGACTTAACGCCGAACGCAAGGGGCTCGACACACCAAGCGAAAGTGACGAACCCCAAAAGCAGCAGTCCGAAAAGCAGAAGACTTTCCCACTAGAAGTCAAAACAGTGAACTCACTTCATGTGGTAACACGAAAACACAGCGCGGCACCTGCCATACCAGGGTACCATCCGCAGAATGGGGATAGACCCTACCAAAATTCGCCATAGCAGCACTTCCTTCAAAGGAGTGACGCCAGACCTTTAAGCCAATTATACAGGCTCTGTGCCACTAGAGGTCATGTTCGGTTCATCCAACAACCTCCGTCGCAAAAAGCTCACTCTCCATCACCCCATTTAACAGTAGCCCTTAAGCACTACTGGGGCGCGAAGCTTTCGCCCGCTTTAATGCAATACCACATTACGCGTCTCTTACACTTAAAAAATGCCCAGTCCACATGGCATAATCTCATTAAAAAGTAACTCTTGAAAGTGCGTTATATCGACTAGAGGGGGGTGAATAGGCGATTTTTATGAATTCTTCACTGAGGAATTTGCTGGTGAGGAAATTCCTTAGCGAAGAACTATTAGCAGCGGAATAAGTACTCAGAAGTAAGCATAACAGAATACAAGCATGGTCATCATGATGAAATGAAGACTAGCACAGAGTACAGAAAGCGTAATCACAGGATAACACAAGATGAAGACAAACAGACTGAAGAAATTGAACTGAGGAAATTGAGAAAGTCTTCAGTCAAAGTCTTCAAACACAGATATGAACAAACACTCAACACAGTAATGAGGAAATGAAAGGGTTGAGGAAATAGAACCAGTTAGGTTGGTGAAGACAATGATTTGGTAGACCAGTTCCAACTGCTGTCTCAGTTGTACGTCTGGTTGGAGCGGCTGAGTATTTAAACTCGAGGACACACAGTCCCGGACACCCAGTCGCTGAGCACACAGCTCAGGACACCCAGTCCTCACCGTATTCTCCTTGAACTAAGGTCACGCAGACCTCGTCCAATCACTCGTGGTAAGTCTTCAGGTGACTTCCAAACCTTCACAGACTTGGTCACTCGGCGATCCACAATTCCTCTTGGATGCTCTAAACCTTGACGCCTAACCGTCTGGAAGAAGCACAGTCTTCAAAGGTAACAAGCGTCGGATCCACGCAGGATCAATTTCTTCAGTGATGCTCAATCACTTTGGGTTTGTAGGGCTTTGGTTTTGGGTTTTCCTCACTTGATGATTTTCGCTAAAAGTCCTCGGAGGATGGGTTGCTCTCAAATGACAAGTGTCAAGTTCTCTCGGAGCAGCCAACCAGCTAGTGGTTGTAGGGGGCGGCTATTTATAGCCTAGGGAGCAGCCCAACACGATAAGACATAAATGCCCTTCAATGATATGACCGTTAGGTGGATAAGATATTTTGGGACAGCTGGCGCGCAGCACAGCAACGGTCGGAAATTTGACTCTCAAATTCCTCGGGGCTATCATGTTCCTCACTGTGTAGGCAATTCGCACTGGCGAATTCCTAACTCCTCAGTCAGAACAAATTCATCAGCGACCAGAAGAACTCTGTCTCTGTCACTGAAGAAAGTGACTGAACTGTATGAGATTTCCAAAGGCTTCACTCGAAGGGATTGGTAGGTGTAGGATTTTGAGTTGAGCATCACATGGAAATTTTTCCTTAGTATTTCCTCGACCCCCTTTAACAGTACGGTGTTTCCTATGACTCAAGAAAGAGAAAATGAAACTACAAAAACAAAAGTCTTCACGCTTCATGTTCCACAAATGAATATCAAGTCTTCAAGGTGACACCAATTTCTTCACTTTCAAAGTCTTCAGAAAGTCTTCAGAATATCAAAGTCTTCAGTTGAAGAACTTCATTTTTAGGGGTCGACTTTCTCTGTAAATATCAAACTCCTCATAGACTTATAGACCTGTGTACACTCACAAACGCATTAGTCCCTTAACCTATAAGTCTTCAATACACCAAAATCACTAAGGGGCACTAGATGCACTTACAATCTCCCCCTTTTTGGTGATTGATGACAACATAGGTTAAGTTTTCAACGGGGATAAACATATGAAGTGTATATACTGATATTGAGGAATTTGATTACAAGATATAGAAGAACCCCCCCTGAAGATGTGCATAGTGAGGAATTTGCTTTTGAGGCAATGCACATTTGAAGAGTTGAATCATGGAGATCTCCCCCTATATCTTGTAATTCATACACGCATTTGATATATAATATGAAGAATTTGAAATGCATGATGAAATATGGTGCCTGATGAGATTCAGCATGCGTGCAATGTCATTAACGAGGAATAAGCATGCAAAGCGCAACAAAAGTATCAGAGCTTAGTGCATCAAAAGTATCAGAGCACCATCGGGTTTAAGATTACAACTCGATCCAAATAAAAGTTTCAGAAGAACGAGAGTTGTAACTTAAAAAAATGCCCTTAATATAGACCCGCTTGAAGACTAACTCAGATTTCTCCCCCTTTGTCATCAAATGACCAAGGGGATTGAAACTGAGGACTAACGCCCCTGAAGAATTTCAAGTCGATGGAGGAGCGCCAGCGTTGTCGGGGTTGTTTGTTGTAGCAGGGCCTTCCGCAGTGCCGTCCAAATCTTCATACTCATTAGTGGCACGCGATGAAGAATAAGAGCTGGCCACCAGTGGAGGAATCTTGACCCTCTTGAATTTCTTCCGAGGAGGTGCAGACCAGTCAAATTCTTCCTTGAGACCCATAGTCGTCAGTTCTTCAGCGCTATAGACATGAGTGAGGACAGCCCAGGTGCGGTTGAAGGTTTCAAGAAGGTAGTATTGGTTCTTCTTCACTGCATTGTGTGTTGAGGTCATATTGTGAAGAAGTGCACCAAACTGACGCTTTACCCATTTGTGATTGCGATCAACCTTCTGATGAAGACTGAGGAGTAACTCACGGTCAGTCATCACCCTGGGTGCTGTGGCTTGAGGATTTTGCTTGGCTGAGGTATTTGCGGCAGAGTCATGTGTGGCAGAGTCGTCATTGGTAGAGTAAGATGTAGCCTTGCGAAATTGACCATCCAATGGACGAGTGCCTTCATCGATCACAGCAGAGGCCTTGCCTTTATCATCAGCTGATGAAACTGTCCATTTGAGGACTTCAATGGGAGGCAAGTAGCTACCGTGGTTCAGAGTGTCAGCTTTGTAATTCAGTGAAGATCTTGCCCTGATGAATCTCATAATCCAAGGAGCATAGGGCTTCAGCTCGAATGGTGACATAGCAATATTGGCCAGAGTCCTCATGAAGAAATCATGGAAGTTGACGGGAACGCCATGAATGATGTTGAAAAGCATATTCTTCATGATGCCAACGACTTCTTCATCATTTGAGTCGTGGCCTTTGATAGGACTCATTGTCTTCGTCAGAATTCGATAGACAGTCCGAGGCACATAGAGTAATTCCTTGATGAGGAATTTGGTTCGTGGGGCCTGCCCTGGCTTCAAAGGCTTCATCAACACTTGCATATAGTGATTTGTAAGTTCTGGTTCATTGTAAACGCAACGTGCACCATCAAGGGGAGGACTGAGTGGGAGGACACGAAGCAATTCAGTTGCTGGTGCCTTGTAGTGAGTATTTTCAGACATCCAGTCCAGCACCCATGAATTCACATCTTCAGAATTTCCTGTGATGTGCAGCGTCGCATAGAATTGAAGAATGAGTTCTTCATTCCAATCACAAATGTCAATGCAGAAATTCAGTAATCCAGCTTCGTGAAGAACACGGAGGACTGGCTCGAAGCACGGCAGAGATTCCATGTCCACGTGGGGAATATGTTCATGATCGAAGATTTTGTCTTTGTCAAACAGCACAGAGGAATAGAAGTTGGCTTGACTAGCAGTCCAGAAACGCCTCTTCCTTATGCGAGCAGAATCATATGGATTGTAATCAGTGAAGAATGCGTGCTCGCTGAAGAAGTCTTCAGCCTTGAACTTCTGTTTGCTTGAGAACAGATTCTTTGGCTTTGGTAGAGGGGTGTCAGTGAGTTGCATCACCGACTCAGGAATCGCGAGCTCAGGTTCTTTAGGCTGAGGAATTTCTTGTTCCTCAACAGGTGCAGTCTGAGGCTCAGCAGCAGCAGGTTCATCAGCACTAGCGGCTGGAATATCTTCATGTCCCGTTTTGTGGTACGCCACACCCCTCCCGATGAACAGGACCCACGTTTCGACCATAGCGCTCCAACACAAGTCCGTTTTGTCTGTTTTGCGGTACGCCACACCCCTCCTGATCAACAGGACCCCCGTTTCGACCGTAGGAGGTCCGTTTCATCCGTTTTGTGGTACGCCACACCCCTCCCGATCAACAGGACCCCCGTTTCGACCGTAGGAGGTCCGTTTCCTCCGTTTTGCGGTACGCCACACCCCTCCCGATCAACAGGACCCCGTTCCGAACGTAGGAGGTCCGTTTCCTCCGTTGTGCGGTACGCCAGGCCTCGTTTCCATCGCATGTTCCATCCAAGCCCTCTTGATGAACACGACCACGCATTCCGTTCCGACCCAGCCGGTTGGCTCCCACGCGTTCCATCGCCTCCCGATGAACACGACGCATTCCGTTGCGTCCCCATGAACATGACGCATTCCGTTGCCTCCCCATGAACACGACGACGACGCTGTTTCTCCGTTCCGACCCAGCCATGTATGCGCGAGTAGGCGTTAGAGACCTTGCCCGTATGTACGTACATGGCCGTATTTTCTTTCTTGCACCCTGGCCGCTGTACGTACGTGTACATGCTACGTGCGCGCCTCTACTACGACACGTGTGCGCCTCTACATCCACCAGTATATATATACGTACACGTTCGCCACCAGAATGACAACGCTACGTACGTGTAAGTGCATCTAGTCCCCCTTAGTGATTTTGGTGTATTGAAGACTTATAGGTTAAGGGACTAATGTGTTTATGAGTGTACACAGGTCTATAAGTCTATGAGGAGTTTGATATTTACAGAGAAAGTCGACCCCTAAAAATGAATATCTTCGACTGAAGATTTTGGTATTCCTGAAGACTTTCATGAAGACTTTGAAAGTGAAGAAATTGGTGTGTCCGTGAAGACTTGATAATCATGCAAGGAATATGAAGCTTGAAGACTTTCGTTTTCATAGTTTTGTTTTTCTCTTTCTTGAGTCATAGGAAACACCGTACTGTTAAAGGGGGTCGAGGAAATACTAAGGAAAAATTTCCATGTGATGCTCAACTCAAAATCCTACACCTACCAATCCCTTCGAGTGAAGCCATTGGAAATCTCATACAGTTCAGTCAAATTTCTTCAGTGACAGAGACGAAGTTCTTCTGGTCGCTGAGGAATTTGTTCTGATTGAGGAGTTAGGAAATCGCCAGTGCGGATTACCTACACAGTGAGGAACATGATAGCCTTGAGGAATTTGAGACTCAAATTTCCGACCGTTGCTGTGCTGCGCGCCAGCTGTCCCAAAATATCTTATCCACCTAACGGTCTTATCATTGAAGGGCATTTATGTCTTATCATGTCAGGCTGCTACCTAGGCTATAAATAGCCGCCCCCCTACAACCACTAGTGGGTTGGCTGCTCCGAGAGAAACTGACACTTGTCATTTGAGAGCAACCCATCCTCCGAGGACTTTGGCGAAAATCATCGAGTGAGGAAAATCCCAAACCCGAAACACCTACAAACCCAAAGTGATTGAGCATCACTGAAGAGATTGATCCTGTGTGGATCCGATGCTTGTTACCTTTGAAGACTGTGCTTCTTCCAGACGGTTAGGCGTCATGGTCTAGAGCATCCAAGAGGAATTTTGGATCGCCGAGTGACCGAAGTCTGTGAAGGTTTGGAAGTCGCCTGAATACTTACCACGAGTGATTGGACGAGGTCTGCGTGACCTTAGTTCAAGGAGAATACGGTGAGGACTTGGTGTCCTGAGCTGCGTGCTCAGCGACTGGGTGTCCGGGACTGGGTGTCCTCAAGTTTAAATACCCAGCCGCTCCAACCAGACGTACAACTGAGACAGCAGTTCGAACTGGTCTACCAAATCATTGTCTTCACCAACCTTACTGGTTCTATTTCCTCAACTCTTTCATTTCCTCATTACTATGTTGAGTGATTGTTCATATCTGTGTTTGAAGACTTTGACTGAAGACTTTCTCAATTTCCTCAGTTCAATTTCTTTAGTCTGTTTGTCTTCATGTTGTGTTATCCTGTGTCTACGCTTTCTGTACTCTGTGTTTGTCTTCATTTCATAATGATGACTATGTGTGTATTCTGTCATGCTTACTTCTAAGTACTTATTCCGCTGCAAGTAGTTCTTTTCTAAGGAATTTCCTCACCGGCAAATTCCTCAGTGAAGAATTCATAAAAATCGCCTATTCACCCCCCTCTAGTCGATATAACACACTTTCAATTGGTATCAGAGCAAGGTACTCCCTTGTTCTGTGTGATTTTGGTTTAACCACCTGGAGTTCTAGTTATGTCGACTGTAGGATCGAGGAACGTTTCCTGTCCCATCTTTGACGGTCATGAGTATCCTCGGTGGAAGGCTATGATGAAAAAGCGACTCATGGTTATGGACAGCAAACTGTGGACCGTCACCGAGATCGGTCTTACTGATCTATGCAAGAGGGCTGAGGCTGATGACATTCGCAAGTACACACTGCTTAACCTCACAGCGAAGGATGTCATCTGCTCTAGTCTGTCCCGAAATCAGTTCAGGAACGTCATGCATCTCAATCACGCGAAGCTAATCTGGGACCGTCTCTCTGAGGTCTGTGAAGGTCGTCGGACTCGTCATGATCCATGGTTTGAGGATTACAAGGAATCTCTCAACACGATGACTTTCGAACCAGAATCATCTTCTTCTGCATCATGTCTCATGGCAAAGGGTGACAAGGTAACCGAATGTTCCTCATCCGAGTCTAGTGACGATGAATCTGATGATGATGGATCTGATGATGATATTGAACTTAGTTATACCAAACTTGTTTGCATTGCCACTAAACAACAAACGGCCTTGGAAAAGGTTCAAAACATGCTAGACAGAAGTAATGATATGTTGGGTGAAGAAATGGATCTCACTAAAGCCCTGACTGAAAATCTTCAGAGACTTCAGTCTAAGTTTGACAACCTTCAAAGTCATCATAAAACTCTCTTAACTGATCACGAGAAGCTTTCTTATGAATTTCTTCAAAGAAAGCAAGATCTTGAGAAGCTAAGAGTGAGTTATGAAGATCTTCAGAAGGAGCGCGATTCACTACTTGCTCAACAAATCAACGCTTCTCAGGAAGAATATGTTCCTCCATGCTTAAAGTGCATTGAACATGAATCTGCTAATTCTTCACCTGAATGTTCAAATGCTTCAAATGTTACAAATTCTTCACCTGCCTCTGCTATCACTAATTCCTCATCTGAGGACATTGCTAGTATCACTGACGATGCAGGGCTGAAGGAATTGTATATGACAGGCATGTACAAAAGCCTCAAAGGGCATCAGACTCTTTGTGATGTGCTTAAAAAGCAGATCCTCAACAGAAACCCTAGGAAAGAGGGTATTGCCTTTGAGAGGAAACTCAATGCTGATGGAACATATTGGAAGCCTGAGCAGTACCCTAAAACCTCATGGGTTGCTGCAAAGGGACCTCCAGTTGATCCATCTAACGTGTCTGGCTTTACATGTGAATCTCCTCATTCTTCTGATGAGTCATTTGACTCTAACTAAAAACTGTTCAAAAATCAGAATGGTGAAGTATTTGCTAGATATGTTGGCACTAACTGCAGGTACGGTTCCCCTATGAAGAAAATCTGGGTTCCCAAAAGTTGCCTTGAAAGTCTTCAGGTGGATGTCCTCATGACACCACCTGTGAAGAAAAGGAACCCCAGATCAAACTCTTCATATGGACCAAATTCTTCATATGGATCCAAGTCCTCATACGGACCAAATTCCTCACGTGGATCAAATTCCTCAAAAGGATCAAAGTCCTCATATGACCATCATCGTGCTAATCCTTCTGTTCCACAGGGTAGAGCTAAGGGCTATGAATATGTGCATTATTCTTCAAATCATTGTGTTCATAAGTCCTCGAAGAATTTCTCTGCTTATTCATATGCTTACCCTAACCCCTCTTATGTGAAACAAACTGGACCGGCGTCCATGCCACCTTTCTCATATGGTGCTCGCAGAGTGATGAATTCTTTGCCACCCCTTCAGATGTGGGTGGTGAAGAAAAGGAACTAATCTCCTATGCAGGGTTAGGTCTCCAGTCGTGCTTAAAATGACCGAAGAATCTTCTGGAGACCTGAACAGTGCCTGAAAGGACGCAGGCAAATCATGATGAAATGAACTTTCATTTCACACGTCCTCACACTGCTTATCTGTGCTATTGCTTGATGAAATTGAACTGATGAAATTGACGTCATATTCTTCACTGATGAAGTATATGAGTTCGTAAGATGCACTAATTCATCTTCAGGATGATCAGCCCAAAGCAAACGAATGGGTCCTCGATAGTGGATGTACAAATCACATGACTGGTGACAAGAATCTCTTGATGGATGCTCCCTTAACACCGTCACATCTGAAGCATATCATCTTCGCTGACAAAGGAAAAAGTCAGGTATTGGGTCTAGGTAAGGTTGCGATCTCTAAGGACATACACATGGACAAAGTCATGCTTGTCGAGTCCTTAGATACAACCTCATGTCTGTCTCAATGCTTTGTGATCTTGATATGGTTGTTGTCTTTGGCAAGTATCATTGTGTTGTGATAATGGAAGCTGACAATTCCAAAGTCTTCGAAGGCTTTAGGAGAGGAGACTTGTACATTGTTGATTTCTCTACAGGACCACAACCTGCCGTGTGCTTACTTGCAAAAGCTTCAGAAGGCTGGCTATGGCATCGACGACTTGGTCACGCAGGCATGAGGAATTTGCACACACTTGCGAAGAAGAAGCATGTCATTGGCATTGATAATGTCAAATTCCTCAAGTATCACTTGTGTGGAGCCTGTGAAGCTTGAAAAATGACCAAGGCCAAGCATCCAGCGAAGACTATCATGACCACTACTCGTCCATTCGAATTGCTTCACATGGATCTCTTCAGTCCTAATCATTATTCTGATGTGACAAATGATGCATCTCTATATGGCTTTGTTATTGTTGATGATTATTCTCGTTACACATGGGTACACATTGTTACTTACAAACATGAAGTGCAAGAAGTCTTCAAACGATTTTCCTCGAGGGCTTCAACCAACTTTGGTGTGAAGATCAAGCACATCAGGAGTGACAATGGAACTGAGTTCAAGAATTCCGGTCTTAATGACTATCTTGATGAACTTGGTATTACTCATGAGTTATATGCTCCTTATACTCCTCAGCAAAATGGCGTCGTGGAGCGCAAGAACAGAAATCTTGTTGAGATGGCTCGCACTATGGTTGATGAATAGAAAATGCCTCATCATTTTTGGATTGATGCAATTGATACCGCGTGCCACATCATCAACAGAGTATATCTTCACTAATTCTTCAATAAGACTGCCTATGAACTCCTCATTGACAAGAAACCCAATGTGAGTTATTTCAAAGTCTTCGGTGCTAAATGTTGGATTAGAGATCCTCATCACAATGCTAAATTCGCACCGAAAGCACATGAAAGTTTTATGCTTGGTTACAGAAAGGACTCGCACACCTACAGAGTCTTCAACAACGCTCTTCACAAGGTTCTTGAAACTGTAGATGTGCGGTTCGATGAAACTAATGGCTCGCAAAGAGAGCACCTACCCTCTGTGATAGATGAACCAGCACCTGAGGATTCTATCAAGTTCAAGGCTACTGAGGATGTCATTCCTACCGAAGAATCTATTGAAGAATTCATTCCAGAACGCGAAGATCGTCGAGTTAATGCACCTGAGGAAAATGCTGAAGAAAATGGTGCTGAAGAAAATGCTGATCAAATTCCTCGACGACAACCAGCTCATCCTCGCGTTGCAAAAGAAGTGCAAGTTGAAAAGATCATCGATGACATTGAAGCACCAGGTCCTCTCACCCACTCAAAAGCTTCACATTGATCTAACTTTTGTGGGCACTATGCTTTTGTCTCTATCACAGAGCCCACTAAGGTAGATGAAGCATTTCTGGATCCTGAGTGGATTCGGGCCATGCAAGATGAATTACATCAGTTCGAGCTCAACAATGTCTGGGAACTGGTCAAACGTCCAAATCCTCGCAAGCAAAATATCATTGGCACAAAGTGGATCTACCGCAACAAGCAAGATGAAAATGGCCTTGTGGTGAGGAATAAGGCACGACTTGTAGCTCAAGGCTACACAGTGGTTGAAGGAATTGATTTCGATGAAACTTTTGCACCTGTTGCTAGACTTGAGGCTATTCGCATATTACTTGCTTATGCTAATTGAGGGAGTTCCGGACTAGGGGGTGTCTGGATAGCCGAACTATCATGATCGGCCGAACTCCAAGACTATGAAGATACAAGATTGAAGACTTCGTCCCGTGTCCGGATGGGACTTTCCTTGGCGTGGAAGGCAAGCTTGGCGATACGGATATGTAGATCTCCTACCATTGTAACTGACTTTGTGTAACCCTAGCCCTCTCCGGTGTCTATATAAACCGGATGGCTTTAGTCCATAGGACGAACAACAATCATACCATAGGCTAGCTTCTAGGGTTTAGCCTCCTTGATCTCGTGGTAGATCTAATCTTGTAACACACATCATCAATATTAATCAAGCAGGACGTAGGGTTTTACCTCCATCAAGAGGGCCCGAACCTGGGTAAAACATCGTGTCCCTTGTCTCCTGTTACCATCCGCCTAGACGCACAGTTCGGGACCCCCTACCCGAGATCCGCCGGTTTTGACACCGACATTGGTGCTTTCACTGAGAGTTCCTCTGTGCCATCACCGATAGGCTCGATGGCTTCTTCGATCATCATCAACGACAAAGTCCAGGGTGAGACCTTCCTCCCCGGACAAATCTTCGTATTCGGCGGCTTCGCACTATAGGGAAACATAGTAATTTCAAAAGAAAATCCTACGCACACGCAAGATCATGGTGATGGCATAGCAACGAGAGGGGAGAGTGTTTGTCCACGTACCCTCGTAGACCGTAAGCGGAAGCGTTATGACAACGCGGTTGATGTGGTCGTACGTCTTCACGATCCGACCGATCCAAGTACCGAACGTATGGCACCTTCGAGTTCAGCACATGTTCAGCTCGATGACGATCCCTGGGCTCCAATCCAGCAAAGCTTCAGGGATGAGTTCCGTCAGCACGACGGCGTGGTGACGATGATGATGTTCTACCGGCACAGGGCTTCGCCTAAACTCCACGACGATATGACTGAGGTGGAATATGGTGGAGGGGGGCACCGCACACGGCTAAGGAACGATCCGTAGATAAACTTGTGTGTTCTGGGGTGCCCCCTGCCCTCGTATATAAAGGAGGGAGTGGGGAGGTGCGGCCGGCCCCCTAGGACTCCCCCCTGTTGCCTTGGTGGAGAAGGAAAGGGGGAAGGGGAAAGAGGAAAGGGGGGCGCCGCCCCCCCTTCCTTGTCCTATTCGGACATAGGGGGGGGGGGCGGCCTGCCCTGGCCGGCCCTCCTCTTCTCCCTTATGGCCCACTAAGGCCCATTATCCCCCGGGAGGGTTCCGGTAACCCCCCGGTGTTCCGGTAAAATCCCGATTTCACCCAGAACTATTCCGATGTCCAAACATAGGCTTCCAATATATCAATCTTTATGTCTCGACCATTTCGAGACTCCTCGTCATGTCCGTGATCAAATCCGGGACTCCGAACAAACTTCGGTACATCAAAACTTATAAACTCATAATAAAACTGTCATCGTAACGTTAAGCGTGCGTACCTTATGGGTTCGAGAACTATGTAGACATGACCTAGAACTATTCTCGGTCAATAACCAATAGCGGAACCTGGATGCCCATATTGGTTCGTACACATTCTACGAAGATCTTTATCGGTCAAACCGCATAACAACATACGTTGTTCCCTTTGTCATCGGTATGTTACTTGCCCGAGATTTGATCATCGGTATCCAATACCTAGTTCAACCTCGTTACCGGTAAGTCTCTTTACTCGTTATGTAATGCATCATCCCGTAACCAACTCATTGGTCACATTGCTTGCAAGGCTTATAGTGATGTGCATTACCGAGAGGGCCCAGAGATACCTCTCCGACATTCGGAGTGACAAAACCTAATCTCGAAATACGCCAACTCAACATGTACCTTCGGAGACACCTGTAGTACTCCTTTATAATCACCCAGTTACGCTGTGACGTTTGGTAGTACCCAAAGTGTTCCTCCGGTAAACGGGAGTTGCATAATTCTCATAGTTACAGGAACATGTATAAGTCATGAAGAAAGCAATAGCAATATACTAAATGATCAAGTGCTAGGCTAATGGAATGGGTCATGTCAATCACATCATTCTCCTAATGATGTGATCCCAATAATCAAATGACAACACATGTCTATGGTTAGGAAACATAACCATCTTTGATTAATGAGCTAGTCAAGTAGAGGCATACTAGTGACTATATGTTTGTCTATGTATTCACACATGTATCATGTTTCCGGTTAATACAATTCTAGCATGAATAATAAACATTTATCATGATATGAGGAAATAAATAATAACTATATTATTGCCTCTAGGGCATATTTCCTTCAGTCTCCCACTTGCACTAGAGTCAATAATCTAGATTACATAGTAATGATTCTAACACCCATGGAGTCTTGGTGCTGATCATGTTTTGCTCGTGAGAGAGGCTTAGTCAACGGGTCTGCAACATTCAGATCCGTATGTATCTTGCAAATCTCTACGTCTCCCACTTGGACTTGGTCTCGAATGGAATTGAAGCGTCTCTTGATGTGCTTGGTCCTCTTGTGAAATTTGGATTCCTTTGCCAAGGCAATTGCACCAGTATTGTCACAGAAGATTTTCATTGGTCCCGATGCACTAGGTATGACACCTAGATCGGAAATGAACTCCTTCATCCAGACTCCTTCATTTGCTGCTTCAGAAGCAGCTATGTACTCCGCTTCACATGTAGATCCCGCCACGACGCTTTGTTTAGAACTGCACCAACTTACAGCTCCACCATTTAATAAAAACACGTATCCGGTTTGCGATTTAGAATCGTCCGGATCAGTGTCAAAGCTTGCATCGACGTAACCATTTACGACTAGCTCTTTGTCACCTCCATATACGAGAAACATATCCTTAGTCCTTTTCAGGTATTTCAGGATGTTCTTGACCGCTGTCCAGTGATCCACTCCTGGATTACTTTGGTTCCTTCCTGCCAAGCTTATTGCTAAGCATACGTCAGGTCTGGTACACAGCATTGCATACATGATAGAGCCTATGGCTGAAGCATAGGGAACATCTTTCATTTTCTCTCCATCTTCTGCTGTGGTCGGGCATTGAGTTTGACTCAACTTCACACCTTGTAGCACGGGCAAGAACCCTTTCTTTGCCTGATCCATTTTGAACTTTTTCAAAATTTTGTCAAGGTATGTGCTTTGTGAAAGTCCTATTAAGCGTCTTGATCTATCTCTATAGATCTTGATGCCCAATATGTAAGCAGCTTCACCGAGGTCTTTCATTGAAAAACTTTTATTCAAGTATCCCTTTATGCTATCCAGAAATTCTATATCATTTCCGATTAATAATATGTCATCTACATATAATATCAGAAATGCTACAGAGCTCCCACTCACTTTCTTGTAAATACAGGCTTCTCCAAAAGTCTGTATAAAACCATATGCTTTGATTACACTATCAAAACGTTTATTCCAACTCCGAGATGCTTGCACCAGTCCATAAATGGATCGCTGGAGCTTGCATACTTTGTTAGCATCTTTTGGATCAACAAAACCTTCTGGCTGCATCATATACAACTCTTCTTCCAGAAATCCATTCAAGAACGCAGTTTTGACATCCATTTGCCAAATTTCATAATCATGAAATGCAGCAATAGCTAACATGATTCAGACAGACTTAAGCATCGCTACGGGTGAGAAAGTCTCATCGTAGTCAACCCCTTGAACTTGTCGAAAACCTTTCACAACAAGTCGAGCTTTATAGACAGTTACATTACCATCAGCGTCAGTCTTCTTCTTAAAGATCCATTTATTCTCAATGGCTTGCCGATCATCGGGCAAGTCAACCAAAGTCCATACTTTGTTTTCATACATGGATCCCATCTCAGATTTCATAGCCTCCAGCCATTTTGCGGAATCTGGGCTCATCATCGCTTCCTCATAGTTCGTAGGTTCATCATGGTCAAGTAACATGACTTCCAGAATAGGATTACCGTACCACTCTGGTGCGGATCTTACTCTAGTAGACCTACGAGGTTCGGTAGAAACTTGATCTAAAGTTTCATGATCAATATCATTAGCTTCCTCACTAATTGTTGTAGTCGTCACAGGAACTGGTTCTTGTGATGAACTACTTTCCAATAAGGGAGTAGATACAGTTATCTCATCAAGTTCTACTTTCCTCCCACTCACTTCTTTCGAGAGAAACTCCTTCTCTAGAAAGGATCCGATTTTAGCAACGAAAATCTTGCCCTCAGATCTGTGATAGAAGGTGTACCCAATAGTCTCTTTTGGGTATCCTATGAAGACACATTTCTCCGATTTGGGTTCGAGCTTATCTGGTTGAAGTTTCTTCACATAAGCATCGCAGCACCAAACTTTAAGAAACGACAACTTTGGTTTCTTGCCAAACCACAGTTCATAAGGCGTCGTCTTAACGGATTTTGATGGTGCCCTATTTAACGTGAATGTGGCCGTCTCTAAAGCATAACCCCAAAACGATAGCGGTAAATCAGTAAGAGACATCATAGATCGCACCATATCTAGTAAAGTACGATTACGACGTTCGGACACACCATTTTGTTGTGGTGTTCCGGGTGGCGTGAGTTGCGAAACTATTCCGCATTGTTTCAAGTGTAGGCCAAACTCGTAACTCAAATATTCTCCTCCACGATCAGATCGTAGAAATTTTATTTTCTTGTTACGATGATTTTCCACTTCACTCTGAAATTCTTTGAACTTTTCAAATGTTTCAGACTTGTGTTTCATCAAGTAGATATACCCATATCTGCTCAAATCATCTGTGAAGGTGAGAAAATAACGATACCCGCCGCGAGCCTCAACATTCATTGGACCACAAACATCAGTATGTATGATTTCCAATAAATTAGTTGCTCGCTCCATAGTTCCGGAGAACGGCATTTTAGTCATCTTGCCCATGAGGCACGGTTCGCAAGTACCAAGTAATTCATAATCAAGTGATTCCAAAAGCCCATCAGTATGGAGTTTCTTCATGCGCTTTACACCGATATGACCTAAACGGCAGTGCCATAAATAAGTTGCACTATCGTTATCAACTCTGCATCTTTTGGTTTCAATACTATGAATATGTGTATCACTACTATCGAGATTCAATAAAAATAGACCACTCTTCAAGGGTGCATGACCATAAAAGATATTACTCATATAAATAGAACAACCATTATTCTCTGATTTAAATGAATAACCGTCTCGCATCAAACAAGATCCAGATATAATGTTCATGCTCAACGCTGGCACCAAATAACAATTATTTAGGTCTAAAACTAATCCCGATGGTAGATGTAGAGGTAGCGTGCCGATCGCGATCACATCAACTTTGGAACCATTTCCCACGCGCATCGTCACCTCGTCCTTAGCCAATCTTCGCTTAATCCGTAGTCCCTGTTTCGAGTTGCAAATATTAGCAACAGAACCAGTATCAAATACCCAGGTGCTACTGCGAGCATTAGTAAGGTACACATTAATAACATGTATATCACATATACCTTTGTTCACTTTGCCATCCTTCTTATCCGCCAAATACTTGGGGCAGTTCCGCTTCCAGTGTCCAGTCTGCTTGCAGTAGAAGCACTCAGTTTCAGGCTTAGGTCCAGACTTGGGTTTCTTCTCTTGAGCAGCAACTTTCTTGCTGTTCTTTTTGAAGTTCCCCTTCTTCTTCCCTTTGCCCTTTTTCTTGAAACTGGTGGTCTTGTTAACCATCAACACTTGATGCTCCTTCTTGATTTCTACCTCCGCGACTTTTAGCATTGCGAAGAGCTCGGGAATAGTCTTGTTCATCCCTTGCATATTATAGTTCATCACAAAGCTCTTGTAGCTTGGTGGCAGTGATTGAAGAATTCTGTCAATGACACTATCATCAGGAAGATTAACTCCCAGTTGAATCAAGTGATTATTATACCCAGACATTTTGAGTATGTGTTCACTGACAGAACTATTCTCCTCCATCTTGCAGCTATAGAACTTATTGGAGACTTCATATCTCTCAATCCGGGCATTTGCTTGAAATATTAACTTCAACTCCTGGAACATCTCATATGCTCCATGACATTCAAAACATCGTTGAAGACCCGGTTCTAAGCTGTAAAGCATGGCACACTGAACTATCGAGTAGTCATCAGCTTTGCTCTGTCAGACGTTCTTAACGTCGTCAGTTGCATCAGCAGCAGGCCTGGCACCCAGCGGTGCTTCCAGGACGTAACTTTTCTGTGCAGCAATGAGGATAATCCTCAGGTTACGGACCCAGTCCGTGTAATTGCTACCATCATCTTTCAACTTTGCTTTCTCAAGGAACGCATTAAAATTCAACGGAACAACAACACGAGCCATCTATCTACAAACAAACATAGACAAGCAAAATACTATCAGGTACTAAGTTCACGATAAATTTAAGTTCAATTAATCATATTACTTAAGAACTCCCACTTAGACAAACATCTCTCTAGTCATCTAAGTGATCACGTGATCCAAATCAACTAAACCATGTCCGATCATCACGTCAGATGGAGTAGTTTCAATGGTGAACATCACTATGTTGATCATATCTACTATATGATTCACGATCGACCTTTCGGTCTCCGTGTTCCAAGGCCATATCTGTATATGCTAGGCTCGTCAAGTATGACCTGAGTATTCCGCGTGTGCAACTATTTTGCACCCGTTGTATTTGAACGTAGAGCCTATCACACCCGATCATCACGTGGTGTCTCAGCACGAAGAACTTTCGCAACGGTGCATACTCAGGGAGAACACTTCTAGATTATTAGTGAGAGATCATCTTAAAATGCTACCATCAATCAAAGCAAGATAAGGTGCATAAAGGATAAACATCACATGCAATCAATATAAGTGATATGATATGGCCATCATCATCTTGTGCTTGTGATATCCATCTTCGAAGCACCATCATGATCACCATCGGCACCGGCGCGACACCTTGATCTCCATCGTAGCATCGTTGTCATTACGCCATATATTGCTTCTACGACTATCGCTACCGCTTAGTGATAAAGTAAAGCAATTACAGGGCGTTTGCATTTCATACAATAAAGCGACAACCATATGGCTCCTGCCAGTTGCCGATAACTTCGGTTACAAAACATGATCATCTCATACAATAAAATATAGCATCACGTCTTGACCATATCACATCACAACATGCCCTGCAAAAACAAGTTAGACGTCCTCTACTTTGTTGTTGCAAATTTTACGTGGCTGCTACGGGCTGAGCAAGAACCGTTCTTACCTACGCATCAAAAACCACAACGATAGTTCGTCAAGTTGGTGCTGTTTTAACCTTCGCAAGGACCGGGCGTAGCCACACTCGATTCAGCTAAAGTGAGAGAGACAGACACCCGCCAGCCACCTTTAAGCACGAGTGCTCGTAACGGTGAAACCAGTCTCGCGTAAGCGTACGCGTAATGTCGGTCTGGGCCGCTTCATCTCACAATACTGCTGAACCAAAGTATGACATGTTGGTAAGCAGTATGACTTGTATCGCCCACAACTCACTTGTGTTCTACTCGTGCATATAACATCAACGCATAAAACCTAGGCTCGGATGCCACTGTAGGGAAACGTAGTAATTTCAAAAAAATTTCCTACGCACATGCAAGATCATGGTGATGGCATAGCAACAAGAGGGGAGAGTGTTTGTCCACGTACCCTCGTAGACCGTAAGCAGAAGCGTTATGACAACGCGGTTGATGTGGTCGTACGTCTTCACGATCCGACCGATCCAAGTACCGAACGTACGGCACCTCCGAGTTCAGCACACGTTCAGCTCGATGACGATCCCCGGGCTCCGATCCAGCAAAGCTTCGGGGATGAGTTCCGTCAGCACGACGGCGTGGTGACGATGATGATGTTCTACCGGCACAGGGCTTCGCCTAAACTCCGCGACGATATGACCGAGGTGGAATATGGTGGAGGGGGGCACCGCACACGGCTAAGGAACGATCCGTAGATCAACTTGTGTGTTCTGGGGTGCCCCCTGCCCCCGTATATAAAGGAGGGAGGGGGAGGTGCGGCCGGCCCCCTAGGGGTGCGCCTGGAGGAGTCCTACTCCCATCGGGAGTAGGACTCCCCCCCTCTTGCCTTGGTGGAGAAGGAAAGGGGAAGGGGAAAGAGGAAAGGGGGGCGCCGCCCCCTTCCTTGTCCTATTCGGACTAAGGGGGGAGGGGGCGCGCGGCCTGCCCTGGCCGGCCCTCCTCTTCTCCCTTATGGCCCACTAAGGCCCATTATCCCCCGGGAGGGTTCTGGTAACCCCCCGGTGTTCCGGTAAAATCCCGATTTCACCCAGAACTATTCCGATGTCCAAACATAGGCTTCCAATATATAAATCTTTATGTCTCGACCATTTCGAGACTCCTCGTCATGTCCGTGATCACATCCAGGACTCCGAACAAACTTTGGTACATCAAAACTTATAAACTCATAATAAAACTGTCTTCATAACGTTAAGCGTGCGGACCTTACGGGTTCGAGAACTATGTAGACATGACCTAGAACTATTGTCGGTCAATAACCAATAGCGGAACCTGGATGCCCATATTGGTTCCTACACATTCTACGAAGATCTTTATCAGTCAAACCGCATAACAACATACGTTGTTCCCTTTGTCATCGGTATGTTACTTGCCCGAGATTTGATCGTTGGTTTCCAATACCTAGTTCAATCTCGTTACCGGTAAGTCTCTTTACTCATTACGTAATGCATCATCCCGTAACCAACTCATTGGTCACATTGCTTGCAAGGCTTATAGTGATGTGCATTACCGAGAGGGCCCAGAGATACCTCTCCGACATTCAGAGTGACAAAACCTAATCTCGAAATACGCCAACTCAACATGTACCTTTGGAGACACCTGTAGTACTCCTTTATAATCACCCAGTTACGTTGTGATGTTTGGTAGTACCCAAAGTGTTCCTCTGGTAAACTGGAGTTGCATAATTCTCATAGTTACAGGAACATGTATAAGTCATGAAGAAAGCAATAGCAATATACTAAACGATCAAGTGCTAGGCTAACGGAATGGGTCATGTCAATCACATCATTCTCCTAATGATGTGATCCCACTAATCAAATGACAACACATGTCTATGGTTAGGAAACATAACCATCTTTGATTAATGAGCTAGTCAAGTAGAGGCATACTAGTGACTATATGTTTGTCTATGTATTCACACATGTATCATGTTTCCGGTTAATACAATTCTAGCATGAATAATAAACATTTATCATGATATGAGGAAATAAATAATAACTATATTATTGCCTCTAGGGCATATTTCCTTCAGTCTCCCAACAAACAACCAAAACGGCGACGCAAGCGCCGCCCGAAGACCGGCCTCGATCAAAACGGCACCCATACGGACCCGGCCCTAGAGCAGGGCGAAGCAGTGGACGACGCACATGCCACCAAGCAGCCATCCGAGCATGATGAACTAGACAAGCAACCTATCCCCGGCGAAGACGATTTCACATCACCAGAGCATACGAACCTTCATAAAAGGCTCGTCACCACTGCAAGAAGTTTGAAGAAGCAAAAGCGGAAGCTCAAAACAGCGGAGGACGCACTCAGAATTAGATGGAGCAAAGTACTCAACACCGCAGATAAATATGGCACTAGTCACCAGACAAAGAGCTATCCGAAGCGCAAGCTGTTGCCCGAATTTGACGAGGAGGCCTTAGAGCCCCCGCAGTCAAAAAGGAAAGAGGCTGCCTGGCCGGATAGACGACCAGATGACAGGCCAAGAGCAACAAGTGGCGCCGCACACAAGGCGGCACACGATCAACATAAAGATCCTCGGAAAAAGGATGACCCAGCCAGGTCTATCTATGGGCCAAAAAAGAAGACTCCAGGAAGCAACATAACCCGCTGAGCATTTGAAGACAATAGCACACCCAAATACAGGGGTGCCGCACACCCACTATGTTTCACCGACGAGGTACTGGATCATGGATTTCCAGCGGGATTCAAACCCGTAAACATAGAGGCATATGATGGAACAACAGACCCCGAAGTCTGGATTGAGGACTATATCCTACACATACATATGGCCAGAGGAGACGATCTCCATGCCATAAAATACCTACCCCTCAAGCTCAAAGGGCCAGCTCGGCATTGGCTTAAAAGCCTCCCAGAAAACACCATTGGAAGTTGGGAAGAGCTTGAGGATGCGTTTCGAGCAAATTTTCAGGGGACTTATGTCCGCCCTCCGGACGCAGACGATTTAAGTCACATAACTCAACAGCCCGGAAAGTCAGCACGCAAATTCTGGAATAGGTTCCTCACTAAAAAGAACCAAATAGTCGACTGTTCGGACGCTGAAGCCTTAGCAGCCTTTAAACACAACGTCCGAGACGAATGGCTCGCCAAACACCTCGGCCAGGAAAAACCAAGAACAATGGCCGCACTAACAAGCCTCATGACCCGCTTTTGCGCGGGGGAAGACAGCTGGCTAGCTAGATGCAGCACCAGCGACCCGAGTACATCCAAAGTCAGGGATGGAAATGGGAAGTCACGACGCAGAAAAGATCAGCGCCGGAATAAGGAAAATGGCCCAAATAGTACGGTGGTCAACGCCGGATTCAAAAGCTCTCAGCCAAATAACAAAACACTGCCCCTCAAGGACAACAGTGACGAGCTATCCAACCTAAACAAAATTCTGGATAGGCTATGTCAAATACATAGTACCCCCGGGAAGCCTGCAAACCATACCCACAGAGATTGTTGGGTCTTCAAGCAGTCCGGCCGACTTAACGCCGAACGCAAGGGGCTCGACACACCAAGCGAAAGTGACGAACCCCAAAAGCAGCAGTCCGAAAAGCAGAAGACTTTCCCACTAGAAGTCAAAACAGTGAACTCACTTCATGTGGTAAAACGAAAACACAGCGCGGCACCTGCCATACCAGGGTACCATCCGCAGAATGGGGATAGACCCTACCAAAATTCGCCATAGCAGCACTTCCTTCAAAGGAGTGACGCCAGGCCTTTAAGCCAATTATACAGGCTCTGTGCCACTAGAGGTCATGTTCGGTTCATCCAACAACCTCCGTCGCAAAAAGCTCACTCTCCATCACCCCATTTAACAGTAGCCCTTAAGCACTACTGGGGCGCGAAGCTTTCGCCCGCTTTAATGCAATACCACATTACGCATCTCTTACACTTAAAAAATGCCCAGTCCACATGGCATAATCTCATTAAAAAGTAACTCTTGAAAGTGCGTTATATCGATTAGAGGGGGGGGTGAATAGGCGATTTTTATGAATTCTTCACTGAGGAATTTGCTGGTGAGGAAATTCCTTAGCGAAGAACTATTAGCAGCGGAATGAGTACTCAGAAGTAAGCATAACAGAATACAAGCATGGTCATCATGATGAAATGAAGACTAGCACAGAGTACAGAAAGCGTAATCACAGGATAACACAAGATGAAGACAAACAGACTGAAGAAATTGAACTGAGGAAATTGAGAAAGTCTTCAGTCAAAGTCTTCAAACACAGATATGAACAAACACTCAACACACTAATGAGGAAATGAAAGGGTTGAGGAAATAGAACCAGTTAGGTTGGTGAAGACAATGATTTGGTAGACCAGTTCCAACTGCTATCTCAGTTGTACGTCTGGTTGGAGCGGCTGAGTATTTAAACTCGAGGACACACAGTCCCGGACACCCAGTCGCTGAGCACACAGCTCAGGACACCCAGTCCTCACCGTATTCTCCTTGAACTAAGGTCACGCAGACCTCGTCCAATCACTCGTGGTAAGTCTTCAGGTGACTTCCAAACCTTCACAGACTTGGTCACTCGGCGATCCATAATTCCTCTTGGATGCTCTAAACCTTGACGCCTAACCGTCTGGAAGAAGCATAGTCTTCAAAGGTAACAAGCGTCGGATCCACGCAGGATCAATTTCTTCAGTGATGCTCAATCACTTTGGGTTTGTAGGGCTTTGGTTTTGGGTTTTCCTCACTTGATGATTTTCGCTAAAAGTCCTCGGAGGATGGGTTGCTCTCAAATGACAAGTGTCAAGTTCTCTCGGAGCAGCCAACCAGCTAGTGGTTGTAGGGGGCGGCTATTTATAGCCTAGGGAGCAGCCCAACATGATAAGACATAAATGCCCTTCAATGATATGACCGTTAGGTGGATAAGATATTTTGGGACAGCTGGCGCGCAGCACAGCAACGGTCGGAAATTTGACTCTCAAATTCCTCGGGGCTATCATGTTCCTCACTGTGTAGGCAATTCGCACTGGCGAATTCCTAACTCCTCAGTCAGAACAAATTCATCAGCGACCAGAAGAACTCCGTCTCTGTCACTGAAGAAAGTGACTGAACTGTATGAGATTTCCAAAGGCTTCACTCGAAGGGATTGGTAGGTGTAGGATTTTGAGTTGAGCATCACATGGAAATTTTTCCTTAGTATTTCCTCGACCCTCTTTAACAGTACGGTGTTTCCTATGACTCAAGAAAGAGAAAATGAAACTACAAAAACAAAAGTCTTCACGCTTCATGTTCCACAAATGAATATCAAGTCTTCAAGGTCACACCAATTTCTTCACTTTCAAAGTCTTCAGAAAGTCTTCAGAATATCAAAGTCTTCAGTTGAAGAACTTCATTTTTAGGGGTCGACTTTCTCTGTAAATATCAAACTCCTCATAGACTTATAGACCTGTGTACACTCACAAACGCATTAGTCCCTTAACCTATAAGTCTTCAATACACCAAAATCACTAAGGGTCACTAGATGCACTTACAATCTCCCCCTTTTTGGTGATTGATGACAACATAGGTTAAGTTTTCAACGGGGATAAACATATGAAGTGTATATACTGATATTGAGGAATTTGATTACAAGATATAGAAGAACCCCCCCTGAAGATGTGCATAGTGAGGAATTTGCTTTTGAGGCAATGCACATTTGAAGAGTTGAATCATGGAGATCTCCCCCTATATCTTGTAATTCATACACGCATTTGATATATAATATGAAGAATTTGAAATGCATGATGAAATATGGTGCCTGATGAGATTCAGCATGCGTGCAATGTCATTAACGAGGAATAAGCATGCAAAGCGCAACAAAAGTATCAGAGCTTAGTGCATCAAAAGTATCAGAGCACCATCGGGTTTAAGATTACAACTTGATTCAAATAAAAGTTTCAGAAGAACGAGAGTTGTAACTTAAAAAAATGCCCTTAATATAGACCCGCTTGAAGACTAACTCAGATTTCTCCCCCTTTGTCATCAAATGACCAAAGGGATTGAAACTGAGGACTAACGCCCCTGAAGAATTTCAAGTCGATGGAGGAGCGCCAGTGTTGTCGGGGTTGTTTGTTGTAGCAGGGCCTGCCGCAGTGCCGTCCAAATCTTCATACTCATTAGTGTCACGCGATGAAGAATAAGAGCTGGCCACCAGTGGAGGAATCTTGACCCTCTTGAATTTCTTCCGAGGAGGTGCAGACCAGTCAAATTCTTCCTTGAGACCCATAGTCGTCAGTTCTTCAGCGCTATAGACATGAGTGAGGACAGCCCAGGTGCGGTTGAAGGTTTCAAGAAGGTAGTATTGGTTCTTCTTCACTGCATTGTGTGTTGAGGTCATATTGTGAAGAAGTGCACCAAACTGACGCTTTACCCATTTGTGATTGCGATCAACCTTCTGATGAAGACTGAGGAGTAACTCACGGTCAGTCATCACCCTGGGTGCTGTGGCTTGAGGATTTTGCTTGGCTGAGGTATTTGCGGCAGAGTCATGTGTGGCAGAGTCGTCATTGGTAGAGTAAGATGTAGCCTTGCGAAATTGACCATCCAATGGACGAGTGCCTTCATCGATCACAGCAGAGGCCTTGCCTTTATCATCAGCTGATGAAACTGTCCATTTGAGGACTTCAATGGGAGGCAAGTAGCTACCGTGGTTCAGAGTGTCAGCTTTGTAATTCAGTGAAGATCTTGCCCTGATGAATCTCATAATCCAAGGAGCATAGGGCTTCAGCTCGAATGGTGACATAGCAATATTGGCCAGAGTCCTCATGAAGAAATCATGGAAGTTGACGGGAACGCCATGAATGATGTTGAAAAGCATATTCTTCATGATGCCAACGACTTCTTCATCATTTGAGTCATGGCCTTTGATAGGACTCATTGTCTTCGTCAGAATTCGATAGATAGTCCGAGGCACATAGAGTAATTCCTTGATGAGGAATTTGGTTCGTGGGGCCTGCCCTGACTTCAAAGGCTTCATCAACACTTGCATATAGTGATTTGTAAGTTCTGGTTCATTGTAAACGCAACGTGCACCATCAAGGGGAGGACTGAGTGGGAGGACATGAAGCAATTCAGTTGCTGGTGCCTTGTAGTGAGTATTTTCAGACATCCAGTCCAGCACCCATGAATTCACATCTTCAGAATTTCCTGTGATGTGCAGCGTCGCATAGAATTGAAGAATGAGTTCTTCATTCCAATCACAAATGTCAATGCAGAAATTCAGTAATCCAGCTTCGTGAAGAACACGGAGGACTGGCTCGAAGCACGGCAGAGATTCCATGTCCACGTGGGGAATATGTTCATGATCGAAGATTTTGTCTTTGTCAAACAGCACAGAGGAATATAAGTTGGCTTGACTAGCAGTCCAGAAACGCCTCTTCCTTATGCGAGCAGAATCATATGGATTGTAATCAGTGAAGAATGCGTGCTCGCTGAAGAAGTCTTCAGCCTTGAACTTCTGTTTGCTTGAGAACGGATTCTTTGGCTTTGGTAGAGGGGTGTCAGTGAGTTGCATCACCACCTCAGGAATCGCGAGCTTAGGTTCTTTAGGCTGAGGAATTTCTTGTTCCTCAACAGGTGCAGTCTGAGGCTCAGCAGCAGCAGGTTCATCAACACTAGCGGCTGGAATATCTTCATGCACAGAGAGAGTGGGTTGAGTTTCTTCAGAGCCCATTTGAACTGTTGGTGCAGGGGACTGAGGAATCTGTTGGATTGGGGTGAAGAGAGGAGTATTGGGATGCTGACTTTCCCAAAGTCATCATTCATCAGAGGTGTGGTGCATCCTATATCCACATCTTCATCTTCAATTTCCTCAACACCAGCCTCTTCAGCTGTGAACTGAGGCATATGTGAGGAAATGACTGGCATTGAAGGGATTGCGTCCACTTCAATTTCTTCATCAAGCTGCTCTGACGAAGCGGCAGAATGATTGTCTTCATCAGATCCGCTTGGGATCTCATATTCTTCTCCAAAAGGAACAAGGTCCTTTGATGGAATTGAGGAAATTGGAACAACATCAATTGGATTTTCAAAGGAGCTGGTCATTGGCTTCATTTTCTTCGCAGCCGAAGAATTTGACGCAGCTGATGCTTTCCGTTTCTTCACAGCAGCTCGTTCTGCAGCCTTGGTTTTCTTCACATCATAGGTAGATGGAAGAATTGGAGTTGGTGTTGGCGCAGGAGGAGCTGAGGAATCTGGATGAATTTCCTCAGGCGCAACTAATGCAGTTGCCCTGACTTGTTCAGTTTCTTCAGGCGCACCACTAGTGGATGCCCTGGCAATTTCTTCAGCGGCTGGAATGGGATCATCAGCCCTGGAACTGGCATTTTCTTCAGCAGCCTGAACTTCATCAGCGGTGCTGGCATGTTCTTCAGTCGGCTGAGCTGAGGCTCCAGCCTGAGGAATTTCATGTTGCGTTGGGGCAGCAACATTGGTGAACTTCTACGTCAGGTTGATGAATCTGACCTTGGCTCCTTGCCAATCAGCATAATAAGCATCAAAGTTTTTGCTGAGGTCTTGAATTTCAGTCTGGACCTTGAGAAGTTCCTCAGGTGTCATTCTGACAACGTTTTTCTTCAGGAACTTCTCCTTTCTGTATTGAGCTTTCTTGATCTCTCTTGCCTTTTCAAATTTCCATTTCTCTTCAGAGATGAAATGGGTCAGCATGTGACTTTGGCCAGGTGTCAGATGAAAATCAGGCATAGGAGTGTTTGGATTCTTGTGCCAGAGATCAATGTAGTCGAGGATCAACTTTGGATCCAAAAGCAGTGGCACAGATGTGCCTTTGGCTCTAGCGGCCCTTTCTTGGAGATCTCTAATGATTTCTGCAAGTTCATCATCAGAAGCTTCATCATCAGAAGGCACATGGAATGCGACCTGTTTCTTCTTTGGACTTGGCCGAGGACCTCGTCCAGCTGTGGCCTTGGTCTTCAGCAGAGTCGGGCCAGATGAAGACCTTGGTGCAGCTGAGGAACTTGCTGAGACACCAGAGGCAATCGAGAAACCAGCAGTCCTTTGACATGTAGCCTGATGCACAGGAGCTGAGGACTTTGAAGGAGTTGTTGAGGACTTTGGTGGAGCAGTAGCAGTGTGAGGAATTTGCCATGAGGGCATTGCTGAGGAACTTGGTGAAGCACTTGGCTTACGAGCAGGCTTCTTTGGCATGGATTTCCTCGGTTTGACTGAGGCCTCAGTAGCAGTAGTAGTGGCAAAATCCTCATTGAATTTCTTCACTGCCTCCTTGGCTTGTCTTGTCAATTTAGCTTGGCGCTTAGCCCATTGTTCAGGAAAGTCCTCACCATGTTTGATGCTTGTGGGGTCAGCTACTTGGCCAGCTGCCAATGGAGCTCTTGGGCATGGAGGATTGATGGCGAATTTCCTCATGTACTTTGGAGTTACATATCTGTATTCCCTCCATTCCCTTGCCCATCTCCGTTCAATCCTCTGAATGCGCACCTTGCGCTGATTTTTGTTTTCTTTGCCAAATTTTGCTTCATCAGGTGTGCAATAGTCAGCATAAATTTCCTCAGGGATTTCAAATGCAGTCATAACCTCAGGTTTCTTTCCTCCTTTCTGCGGTTTCTTACCGTCTGCCATATTCTTCAGTTGAGGAATTTGAACAATCCAATTCTCTGAAGAAGTATGCAGTTTTTCTTCGAGGAACGCTGCAAATGAGTTAAGTTGATGAGAACCTAGTGATTCAGCAGCAGACATGAGTACCTATGAACAGAGTACAGGTGCGAGGAATTCAGAGAGGTCATATGCGTTCTCAGAAGGTTTTTCGAAAAGAACAAGTTTTGAGGAATTTGACCAGATGAACCTTGAGGAATTTCACTAAGCATTCTTGTCTTAGGTTCCAGAGTTGTACAGATCGAAGATCCACACAATTAGGGAATCTTGAAGAAAATGATTGCTTAGAGAAACAGTTCAAGATCATATGAAGTGTGAGGTGTTCATATGTGTGAAGATTTGAAGAATAAACACCTTTGAAGATTTTCAGGAAAGTTTGAGAATCAAAGTGAGTAATAAAAGTAACTTTTAATTACCCGAAGTGAAGAACACGACAAACTGAGAAGAACAGATGTGAAGTTCGTCAGGTTAGATCTCCCACGCCCTAACTTGGCTGAGGAAGAAAGCTACGGCGGCGGCGGAGTGAAGATTTCCGTGGTCGGCGTGAGTACGACGGCGACGAGGTCGAGGCAGCGAAGCTCTTCCTCACCGGCGACGATGGAGTAGCGGCGGCGCTAGGGTTTGAGGAGCTCGAGTGAGAGAGTAGCGATCGAGCGGAGTAAATGAAGTGAGGAAGGGGAGAGGGGTATTTATAGACACGGTGAAAAACGGTTTGCCGGAAGATTTGGGACGAACTTGCCCCTGCCCTTTCTCCTTCTCGCGACATGTGTCACCCACGTACTGTGTAGTTGAGATCGTGTCCGATCGTGGGTGAATAGAATAATGCATTATGGGATGCGGAACGGTTTGAGTGGCAAAAACCGAAAATTTGGATAAGATTTGTTTTAAAGTTTCATTCGCAATTTCTTCAGCTGACGAGGACACAATGAAGATTTTGAACGAGTTTCAAATAGAACGCACATGAAGAATTTGTGAATAGATTGGGTTGAGTATAGCATAGAGGGGGAAGGGTACGATCACATTCACTTAGCAGAAAAAGCAACTTGAAGAAAAAGCTATAAGTGAATGTTGTAGAGGACATAAACTATATATATATATATATATATAGCCAATGAAGAAAAACGAAGGTAACAGTGAAGATTTTGAAAAGTTGAAGAATTTGAAAAACTGAAGAATTTCAAAACTGAGGAAAAACTCAAATTGAAGATTTTCAACTTTTGTGGTGGCGTGACCCACCGTATAAGAATGATGATTTCAGACACCGCGTACAATTGTTGTAGGGTTCTGAGAATCAAATTCTTCATTAATTTCTTCACACTTAGAGTGGTATTCTTCATTGATTGAAGAAAAACGTTTCTTCATGTGTTGCACATCTAAGTCATCAATTTTGCATAAGTGTTAGGATGTGTGTCCTTTTCAAAGAACATTCGAAGATTCTAAGATATTTAGCTCACACCGCAACTTGCTAAATCTCTTCTCATCCAAGGGCTTAGTGAAGATATCAGCTAGCTGTTCTTCAGTCTTCATGTGCTCAATGGAGATGTCGCCCTTCAACACATGATCACGAAGAAAATGATGACGAATCTGAATGTGCTTTGTCTTCGAGTGCTGAACTGGGTTGTGAGCAATCTTGATGGCACTCTCATTGTCGCAGAGGAGAGGCACATTCTTCACGTTGACGCCATAGTCCTTGAGTGTTTGCTTCATCCAAAGCAGTTGAGCACAGCAAGAGCCAGCATCAATGTATTCAGCTTCCGCTGTAGACAGTGACACGCAGTTCTGTTTCTTCGAGGACCAACAGACCAAAGATCGTCCGAGGAAATGACAAGTGCCAGAAGTTGACTTGCGGTCCACACAATCACCAGCATAGTCAGAGTCAGAATATCCAATGAGATCAAAAGCAGAGCCCTTGGGGTACCATAATCCTAGTGTTGGTGTGTGAGCTAGATATCGAAGAATATACTTCACAGCCTTATGGTGTGATTCCTTCGGTGCAGCTTGAAATCGGGCACACATGCATACACTAAGCATTATATCTGGCCTAGATGCACATAAGTACAATAAAGAACCAATCATGGAGCGGTATACCTTGTGATCAAAGTCAATACCATTTTCATCAGTGCATAGATGGCCATTTGTGGGCATAGGAATTTTGACGCCTTTGCAATCTTGCATGCCGAATTTCCTCAGTACATCTTTGAGGTATTTCTCCTGAGATATGAATATGCCATTGCGCTGTTGACGAATTTGAAGACCTAAGAAGAATTTCAACTCTCCCATCATAGACATTTGATATTATTCACTCATCATATAGGCAAATTCATCACTATAACGTTGGTCAGTACAGCCAAAGATAATATCATCAACATATATTTGGCACACAAACAGTTCACCATCATAAGATTTAGTAAAGAGAGTAGGGTCGAGTGAACCGGGTGTGAAGCCATTCTTCACGAAGAATTCCTTCAATGTATCATACCACGCCCGAGGGGCTTGTTTGAGGCCATAGAGGGCCTTATTAAGTCTGAAGACTTTGTCAGGATTCTTTGGATCTTCAAAACCAGGGGGTTGAGCAACATATACTTCTTCCTCAAGCTTACCATTGAGGAATGCACTTTTCACATCCATTTGATATAAGATGATATCATGATGGTTAGCATAAGCAAGTAATATGCGAATAGCCTCAAGTCTAGCAACATGTGCAAAAGTTTCATCGAAATCAATTCCTTCAACATGTGTGTAGCCTTGAGCTACCAGTCGTGCCTTATTCCTCACAACGAGGCCATTTTCATCTTGCTTGTTGCGGTAGATCCACTTTGTGCCAATGATATTATGCTTGCGAGGATCTGGACGTTTGACCAGTTCCCAGACATTGTTGAGCTCGAACTGATGTAATTCTTCTTGCATAGCCTGAATCCACTCCGGCTCCAGAAATGCTTCATCTACCTTAGTGGGCTCTATGATAGAGACAAAATCATAGTGCCCACAAAAGTTAGATAAATGTGAAGCTTTTGAGCGTGTGAGAGGACCTGGTGCTCTAATGTCATCGATGATCTTCTCCACTTGCACTTCTTTTGCAACGCAAGGATGAGCTGGTTGTCGTTGAGGAGTTTGATTAGCATTTTCTTTAGCACCATTTTCCTCAGCATTTTCTTCAGGTGCATCAGCTTGATGTTCTTCATGAACTGGAATGAATTCTTCAGCAGATTCTTCAGTAGGAATGACATCCTCAGTTGCCTTGAACTTGATAGAATCCTCAGGTGCTGGTTCATCTAACACAGAAGGTAGGTGCTCTCTTTGCGATCCATTAGTTTCATCGAACCGCACATCTACAGTGTCAACAATCTTGTGAAGAACAATGTTGAAGACTCTGTAGGTGTGTGAGTCCTTTTCGTAACCAAGCATAAAACCTTCATGTGCTTTCGGTGCAAATTTAGAATTGTGGTGAGGATCTCTAATCCAACATTTAGCACCGAAGACTTTGAAATAACTCACATTGGGTTTCTTGTCAGTGAGGAGTTCATAGGCCGTCTTCTTGAAGAATTTGTGAAGATATTCTCTGTTGATGATGTGGCACGCAGTATCAATTGCATCAATCCAAAAACGATGAGGCGTTTTGTATTCATCAAGCATAGTGCGAGCCATCTCAACAAGAGTTCTGTTCTTGCGCTCCACGACGCCATTTTGCTGAGGAGTATAGGGAGCAGATAACTCATGAGTAATACCAAGTTCATCAAGATAGTCATCAAGACCGGAATTCTTGAACTCAGTTCCATTGTTACTTCTGAAGTGCTTGATCTTCACACCTAAGTTGGTTGAAGCCCTCGAGGAAAAGCGTTTGAAGACTTCCTGCACTTCATGTTTGTAAGTAACAACGTGTACCCATGTATATCGAGAGTAATCATCAACAATGACAAAACCATATAGAGATTGTAAGTGCATCTAGTGCCCCTTAGTGATTTTGGTGTATTGAAGACTTATAGGTTAAGGGACTAACGCGTTTGTGAGTGTACACAGGTCTATAAGTCTATGAGGAGTTTGATATTTACAGAGAAAGTCGACCCCTAAAAATGAAGTTCTTCGACTGAAGACTTTGATATTCTGAAGACTTTGAAAGTGAAGAAATTGGTGTGACCTTGAAGACTTGGTATTCATTTGTGGAACATGAAGCGTGAAGACTTTTGTTTTCGTAGTTTCATTTTCTCTTTCTTGAGTCATAGGAAACACCGTACTGTTAAAGGGGGTCGAGGAAATACTAAGGAAAAATTTCCATGTGATGCTCAACTCAAAATCCTACACCTACCAATCCCTTCGAGTGAAGCCTTTGGAAATCTCATACAGTTCAGTCACTTTCTTCAGTGACAGAGACGAAGTTCTTCTGGTCGCTGATGAATTTGTTCTGACTGAGGAGTTAGGAATCCACCAGTGCGAATTGCCTACACAGTGAGGAACATGATAGCCCTGAGGAATTTGAGAGTCAAATTTCCGACCGTTGCTGTGCTGCGCGCCAGCTGTCCCAAAATATCTTATCCACCTAACGGTCATATCATTGAAGGGCATTTATGTCTTATCATGTTGGGCTGCTCCCTAGGCTATAAATAGCCGCCCCCTACAACCACTAGCTGGTTGGCTGCTCCGAGAGAACTTGACACTTGTCATTTGAGAGCAACCCATCCTCCGAGGACTTTGAGCGAAAATCATCAAGTGAGAAAAACCCAAAACCAAACCCCTACAAACCCAAAGTGATTGAGCATCACTGAAGAAATTGATCCTGCGTGGATCCGACGCTTGTTACCTTTGAAGACTGTGCTTCTTCCAGACGGTTAGGTGTCAAGGTCTAGAGCATCCAAGAGGAATTGTGGATCGCCGAGTGACCAAGTCTGTGAAGGTTTGGAAGTCGCCTGAAGACTTACCACGAGTGATTGGACGAGGTTTGCGTGACCTTAGTTCAAGGAGAATACAGTGAGGACTGGGTGTCCTGAGCTGCATGCTCAGCGACTGGGTGTCCGGGACTGCATGTCCTCGAGTTTAAATACTCAGCCGCTCCAACCAGACGTACAACCGAGACAACAGTTGGAACTGGTCTACCAAATCATTGTCTTCACCAACCTAACTGGTTCTATTTCCTCAACCCTTTCATTTCCTCATTACTGTGTTGAGTGTTTGTTCATATCTGTGCTTGAAGACTTTGACTGAAGACTTTCTCAATTTCCTTAGTTCAATTTCTTCAGTCTGTTTGTCTTCATCTTGTGTCATCCTGTGATTACGCTTTCTGTACTCTGTGCTAGTCTTCATTTCATCATGATGACCATGCTTGTATTCTGTTATGCTTACTTCTGAGTACTTATATCACTGCTAATAGTTCTTCGCTAAGGAATTTCCTCACCGGCAAATTCCTCAGTGAAGAATTCATAAAAATCGCCTATTCACCCCCCTCTTGTCGATATAACGCACTTTCAATTGGTATCAGAGCTAGGTACTCCCTTGTTCTGTGTGATTTTGGTTTAACCGCCTGAAGTTTTATTTATGTCGACCGCAGGTATGAAGAAAGTGACATGCCCTATCTTTGACGGTCATGATTATCCCAAGTGGAAGGCCATGATGAGGAAGCGCCTCATGGCAATGAATAGTGAGCTGTGGACCGTCACTGAGATTGGTCTTACTGATCTATGCAAGATGGCGGATGCTGATGATATTCGCAAGTACACTCGACTTGGCATCTTGGCAAAGGATATCATCTGTTCGTGCCTATCCAGAGATGAATTCAGGCACATTATGCATCTTTGCAATGCGAAGCTTATCTGGGACCGAATCTCTGATGTCTATGAAGGTCATCGAACCCGTCATGATCCCTGGTTTGAGGACTTCAAGGAATCTCTCAAAACAATGACTTTCGAGCCAGAATCATCATGTTCTGCATCATGTCTCATGGCAAAGGGTGACGACGTAACCGAATCCTCCTCATCCGAGTTTTGTGACGATGAATCTGATGATGATGGATCTGATGATGATATTGAATCTAGTTATACCAAACTTGTTTGCATTGCCACTAAACAACAAACGGCTTTGGAACGAGTTCACAACATGCTAGACAAAAGTGATGATATGTTGGGTGAAGAGATGGATTGCGCTAAAGCCCTGACTGAAAATCTTCAGAGACTTCAGTCTAGGTTTGATAACCTTCAATGTCATCATAACACTCTCTTATCTGATCATGAGAAACTTTCTTATGAATTTCTTCAAAGAAAGCAAGATCTTGAGAAGCTAAGAGTGACTTATGAAGATCTTTAGAAGGAGCGCAATTCATTACTAGCTCAACAAATTAGCGCTTCTCAGGAAGAATTTGTTCCTCCATGCTTAAAGTGCATTGAATGAATCTGCTAATTCTTCACCTGAATGTTCAAATGCTTCAACTGTTACAAATTCTTCACCTGCCTCTGCTATCACTAATTCCTCATCTGAGGACATTGCTAGTATCACTGACGATGCAGGGCTGAAGGAATTGTACATGACAGGCATGTACAAAAGCCTCAAAGGGCATCAGATTCTTTGTGATGTGCTTAAAAAGCAGATTCTCAAGAGATACCCTAGGAAAGAGGGTATCGCCTTTGAGAGGAAACTTAATGCTGATGGAACATATTGGAAGCCTGAGCAGTACCCCAAAACCTCATGGGTTGCTGCAAAGGGACCTCCAGTTGATCCATCTAACTTATCTGGCTTTACATGTGAATCTCCTCATCCTTCTGATGAGTCATTTGACTCCAACTATAAAATGTTCAAAAATCAGAATGGTCAAGTATTTGCTAGATATGTTGGTACTAACTGCAGGAACGGTTCTCCTATGAAGAAAATATGGGTTCCCAAGAAGTGCCTTGAAAGTCTTCAGGTGAATGTCCTCATGACACCACCAGTGAAGAACAGGAACCCCAGATCAAATTCTTCATATGGATCAAATTCCTCAAATGGATCAAAGTCCTCATATGATTATCATCATGCTAACAACTCTGTTTTGCAGGGTAGAGCTAAGGGCTATGAATATGTGCATTATTCTTCAAACCATTATGTTCATAAGTCCTCAAAGAATTTCTCTGCTTATTCATATGCTTACCCTAACCCCTCTTATGTGAAACGAAATGGTTTGGCTTCTATGCCACCATTGTCGTACGGTGCTCGCAGAGTGATGAACTCTTTGCCACCCCTTCAGATGTGGGTGGTGAAGAAAAAGAACTAATCTCTTCTGTAGGGTCAGGTCTCCAGATGTGCTTAACGTCTGAAGAATTTGCCGGGGACCTGACAAAATTACCTGAAAGGACGCAGGCGAATCATGATGAAATGAACTTTCATTTCACACGTCCTCCTACTGCTATATCTATTTACTGCTTGATGAAATTCATCTGATGAACTTGATATCATATTCTTCACTGATGAAGCATATGAGATTGTAAGTTACACTAATTCATCTGCAGGATGATCAACCCAAAACCACTGAGTGGGTCCTCGATAGTGGATGTACAAATCACATGACTGGTGACAAGAATCTTTTGATGGATGCTCCCTTATCACCATCACATCTGAAGCATATCAGCTTTGCTGACAAAGGCAAAAGTGAGGTATTGGGTCTTGGTAAGGTTGCGATCTCTAAGGATAAACACATGGACAAAGTCATTCTTGTTGAGTCCTTAGGATACAACCTCATGCCAGTCTCAATGCTTTGTGATCTTGATATGGTTGTTGTCTTTGGCAAGTATCACTGTGTTGTGATTATGGAAGCTGACAATTCCAAAGTCTTCGAAGGCTTTAGGAGAGGAGATTTGTATATTGTTGATTTCTCTACAGGACCACAACCAGCCGTGTGTCTACTTGCAAAAGCTTCAGAAGGCTGGCTATGGCATCGACGACTTGGTCACGCAGGCATGAGGAATTTGCACACGCTTGCGAAGAAGAAGCATGTCATTGGCATTGAGAATGTCAAATTCCTCAAGGATCACTTATGCAGAGCCTGTGAAGCTGGAAAAATGACCAAGGCCAAGCATCCAGCGAAGACTATCATGACCACTACTCGTCCATTCGAATTGCTTCACATGGACCTCTTCGGACGTAATCATTACTCAGCAGTCACTAATGATGCATCTCTATATGGTTGTGTCATTGTTGATGATTACTCTCGATATACATGAAGTCTTCAAACGTTTTTCCTCGAGGGCTTCAACCAACTTTGGTGTGAAGATCAAGCACATCAGAAGTGACAATGGAACTGAGTTCAAGAATTCCGGTCTTGATGACTATCTTGATGAACTTGGTATTACTCATGAGTTATTTGCTCCCTATACTCCTCAGCAAAATGGCGTCGTGGAGCGCAAGAACAGAACTCTTGTTGAGATGGCTCGCACTATGCTTGATGAATACAAAACGCCTCATCGTTTTTGGATTGATGCAATTGATACTGCGTGCCACATCATCAACAGAGAATATCTTCACAAATTCTTCAAGAAGACGGCCTATGAACTCCTCACTGACAAGAAACCCAATGTGAGTTATTTCAAAGTCTTCGGTGCTAAATGTTGGATTAGAGATCCTCACCACAATTCTAAATTTGCACCGAAAGCACAGGAAGGTTTTATGCTTGGTTACGAAAAGGACTCACACACCTACAGAGTCTTCAACATTGTTCTTCACAAGATTGTTGACACTGTAGATGTGCGGTTCGATGAAACTAATGGATCGCAAAGAGAGCACCTACCTTCTGTGTTAGATGAACCAGCACCTGAGGATTCTATCAAGTTCAAGGCAACTGAGGATGTCATTCCTACTGAAGAATCTGCTGAAGAATTCATTCCAGTTCATGAAGAACATCGAGCTGATGCACCTGAAGAAAATGCTGAGGAAAATGGTGCTAAAGAAAATGCTAATCAAACTCCTCAGCGACAACCAGCTCATCCTTGCGTTGCAAAAGAAGTGCAAGTGGAGAAGATCATCGATGACATTAGAGCACCAGGTCCTCTCACACGCTCAAAAGCTTCACATTTATCTAACTTTTGTGGGCACTATGCTTTTGTCTCTATCCCAGAGCCCACTAAGGTAGATGAAGCATTTCTGGAGCCGGAGTGGATTCAGGCTATGCAAGAAGAATTACATCAGTTCGAGCTCAACAATGTCTGGGAACTGGTCAAACGTCCAGATCCGCGCAAGCATAATATCATTGGCACAAAGTGGATCTACCGCAACAAGCAAGATGAAAATGGCCTTGTGGTGAGGAATAAGGCACGACTAGTAGCTCAAGGCTACACACAGGTTTTGAAGATCCAAAGAATCCTGACAAAGTCTTCATACTTAATAAGGCCCTCTATGGCCTCAAGCAAGCCCCTCGGGCGTGGTATGATAGATTGAAGGAATTCTTCGTGAAGAATGGCTTCACACCCGGTTCACTTGACCCTACTCTCTTTACTAAATCTTATGATGGTGAACTGTTTGTGTGCCAAATATATGTTGATGATATTATGTTTGGCTATACTGACCAACATTATAGTGATGAATTTTCCTATATGATGAGTGAAGAATATCAAATGTCTATGATGGGAGAGTTGAAATTCTTCTTCGGTCTTCAAATTTGTGAACAACGCAATGGCATATTCATATCTCAGGAGAAATACCTCAAAGATGTACTGAGGAAATTCGGCATGCAAGATTGCAAAGGCATCAAAATTCCTATGCCCACAAATGGCCATCTATGCACTGATGAAAATGGTATTGACTTCGATCACAAGGTATACCGCTCCATGATTGGTTCTTTATTGTACTTATGTGCATCTAGGCCAGATATAATGCTTAGTGTTTGCATGTGTGCCCGATTTCAAGCTGCACCGAAGGAATCACACCATAAGGCTGTGAAGCATATTCTTCGATATCTAGCTCACACACCAACACTAGGATTATGGTACCCCAAGGGCTCTGCTTTTGATCTCACTGGATATTCTGACTCTGACTATGCTGGTGATCGTGTGGACCGTAATTCAACTTCTGGCACTTGTCATTTCCTCGGACGATCTTTGGTCTGTTGGTCCTCGAAGAAACAGAACTGTGTATCACTATCCACTGCGGAAGCTGAATACATTGCTGCTGGCTCTTGCTGTTCTCAACTGCTTTGGATGAAGCAAACACTCAAGGACTATGGCGTCAACGTGAAGAATGTGCCTCTCCTCTGCAATAATGAGAGTGCCATCAAGATTGCTCACAACCCAGTTCAGCACTCGAAGACAAAGCACATTCAAATTCATCATCATTTTCTTCGTGATCATGTGTTGAAGGGCGACATCTCCATCGAGCACGTGAAGACTGAAGAACAACTGGCTGATATCTTCACTAAGCCCTTGGATGAAAAGAGATTTAGCAAGTTGCGGTGTGAGCTAAATATCTTAGAATCTTCGAATGTTCTTTGAAAAGACACACATCCTAACACTTATGCAAAATTGATGACTTAGATGTGCAACACATGAAGAAACATTTTTCTTCAATCAATGAAGAATAACACTCTAAGTGTGAAGAAATTAATGAAGAATTTGATTCTCAGAACCCTACGACAATTGTACGCGGTGTCTGAAATCATCATTCTTATACGGTGGGTCACGCCACCACAAAAAGTTGAAAATCTTCAATTTGAGTTTTTCCTCAGTTTTTGAAATTCTTCAGTTTTTCAAATTCTTCAACTTTTCAAAATCTTCACTGTTTCCTTCGTTTGTCTTCATTGGCTATATATATATATATATATGTATGTATATATATATATATATATATATATATATATATATATGAGTTTATGTCCTCAACAACATTCACTTATAGCTATTTCTTCAAGTTGCTTTTTCTGCTAAGTGAATGTGATCGGACCCTTCCCCCTCTATGCTATAGTCAACCCAATCTATTCACAAATTCTTCATGTGCGTTCTATTTGAAACTCGTTCAAAATCTTCACTGTGTCCTTGTTAGCTGAAGAAATTGCGAACGAAACTTTAAAACAAATCTTATCCAAATTTTTGGTTTTGCCGCTCAAACCGTTCCGCGTCCCACAATGCATTATTCTATTCACCCATGATCGTACACGATCTCCACTACACAGTACATGGGTGACACATGTCGTGAGAAGGAGAATGGTCAGGGGCACGTTCGTCCTAAATCTTCGGGCGAACAGTTTTTCACTGCCTCTATAAATACCTCTCTCTCCATCCTCACTTCTTTTACTCCGCTCGACCTCTCTCTCGCGCTCGAGCTCCTCAAACCCTAGCGTCGTCACTACTCCATCGTCGCCGGTGAGGAAGAGCTTCGCTGCCTCGACCTCGTCGCCGTCGTACTCACGCCGACCGCGGAAATCTTCACTCCGCCGCCGTCGTAGCTGTCTTCCTCTGCCAAGTTAGGGCGTGGGAGATCTAACCTGACGAACTTCACATCTGTTCTTCTCAGTTTGTCGTGTTCTTCACTTCGGGTAATTAAAAGTTACTTTTATTACTCACTTTGATTCTCAAACTTTCCTGAAAATCTTCAAAGGTGTTTATTCTTCAAATCTTCACACATATTTACACCTCACACATCATATGATCTTGAACTGTTTCTCTAAGCAATCATTTTCTTCAAGATTCCCTAATTGTGTGGATCTTCGATCTGTACAACTCTGGAACCTAAGACAAGAACGCTTAGTGAAATTCCTCAAGGTTCATCTGGTCAAATTCCTCAAAACTTGTTCTTTTCGAAAAACCTTCTGAGAACGCATATGACCTCTCCGAATTCCTCGCACCTGTACTCTATTCACAGGTACTCATGTCTGCTGCTGAATCACTAGGTTCTCATCAACTTAACTCATTTGCAGCGTTCCTCGAAGAAAAACTGCATACTTCTTCCGAGAACTCGATTATTCAAATTTCTCAACTGAAGAATATGGCAGACGGTAAGAAGCCGCAGAAAGGAGGAAAGAAACCTGAGGTTATGACTGCGTTTGAAATCCCTGAGGAAATTTATGCTGGCTATTGCACACCTGATGAAGCAAAGTTTGGCAAAGAAAACAAAAATCAGCGCAAGGTGCGCATTCAGAAGATTGAACGGAGATGGGCAAGGGAATGGAGGGAATACAGATATGTGACTCCAAAGTACATGAAGAAATTTGCCCTCAATCCTCCATGCCCAAGAGCTCCATTGGCACCTGGCCAAGTAGCTGACCCCACAAGCATCAAACGTGGTGAGGACTTTCCTGAAGAATGGGCTAAGCGCCAAGCTAAACTGGCAAGACAAGCCAAGGAGGCAGTGAAGAAATTCAATGAGGATTCTGCCACTGCTACTGCTACTGAGGCCTCGGTCAAACCGAGGAAATCCATGCCAAAGAAGCCTGCTCGTAAGCCAAGTGCTTCACCAACAGTGCCCTCACGGCCAAGTTCCTCAGCAATGCCCTCACGGCAAATTCCTCACACTGCTACTGCTCCACCAAAGTCCTCAACAGCTCCTTCAAAGTCCTCAGCTCCTGTGCATCTGGCTACATGTCAACGGACTGTTGGTTTCTCGATTGCCTCTGGTGTCTCAGCAAGTTCCTTGGCTGCACCAAAGTCTTCATCTGGCCCGACTCTGCTGAAGACTAAGGCCAGAGCTGGACGAGGTTCTCAGCCAAGTCCCAAGAAGAAACAGGTCGCCTTCCAAGAGCCACCTGAAGATGATGAGGCTGATGATGATGAACTTGCGGAAATCATCAGAGACCGCCAAGAAAGGGCCGCTAGAGCCAAAGGCACATCTGTGCCACTGCTGTTGGATCCGAGGAAAATCCTCGATTATATTGATCTCTGGCACAAGGATCCAAACACCCCTATGCCTGATTTTCATCTGACCCCTGGACAAAGTCATATGTTGACCCATTTCATCACTGAAGAGAAATGGAAGTTTGAAAAGGCAAGAGAGATTAAGAAAGCTCAATACAGAAAGGAGAAGTTCCTGAAGAAAAACGTTGTCAAAATGACACCTGAGGAACTTCTCAAGGTCCAGACTGAAATTCAAGACCTCAGCAAAAACTTCGATGCTTATTATGCTGATTGGCAAGGAGCCAAGGTCAGATTCGTCAATCTGACGAAGAAATTCACAAATGTTGCAGCCTCGTCGCAACAAGAAAATCTTCAGGCTGCAGACTCTGCTCAGCCTGCTGAAGAACATGCCAGCACCGCTGATGACTTTCAGCCTGCTGAAGAAAATGCTCGTTCCAGGGCTGATGATCCCATTCCAGCCGCTGAAGAAATTGCCAGGGCATCCACTAGTGGTGCGCCTGAAGAAACTGAACAAGACAGGGCAAATGCATCAGTTGCGCCTGAGGAAAATCAACCAGCTTCCTCAGCTCCTCCTGCGCCAACACCAACTCCAATTCTTCCATCTGCCTCTGATGTGAAGAAGACCAAGGCTGCACAACGAGCTGCTGTGAAGAAACGGAAAGCATCAGCTGCGTCAAATTCTTCGGCTGCGAAGAAAATGAAGCCAATGACCAGCTCCTTTGAAAATCCAATTGATGTTGTTCCAATTTCCTCAATTCCATCAAAGGACGTTGTTCCTTTTGGAGAAGATTATGTGATCCCAAGCGGATCTGATGAAGAAAATCATTCTGCCACTTCGTCAGAGCAGATTGATGAAGAAATTGAAGTGGACGCAATCCCTTCAACGCCAGTCATTTCCTCACCTATGCCTCAGTTCACAGCTGAAGAGGCTGGTGTTGAGGAAATTGAAGATGAAGATGTGGATATAGGATGCACCACACCTGTGATGAACGATGACTTTTGGGAAAGTCAGCATCCCAATACTCCTCTCTTCACCCCGATCCAACAGATTCCTCAGTCCGCTACACCAACAGTTCAAATGGGCTCTGAAGAAACTCATCCCACTTCATCTATCCATGAAGAAATTCCAGCCACTAGTGCTGATGAACCTGCTGCTGCTGATCCTCAAACTGCACATGTTGAGGAACAAGAAATTCCTCAGCCTGAAGAACCTGAGATTGCGATTCTAGAGGTCGTGATGCAACTCACTGACACTCCACTGCCAAAGCCAAGCGATCCCTTCTCAACAAAGCAAAAGTTCAAGGCTGAAGACTTCTTCAGCGAGCTCGTATTCTTCACTGATTATAATCCATATGATTCTGCTCGCATAAGGAAGAGGCGTTTCTGGACTGCTAGTCAAGCCAACTTCTATTCCTCAGTGCTCTTCAACAAAGACAAAGTCTTCGATCATGCACATATTCCTCATGTGGATATGGAGTCTCTGCCCGGCTTTGAGCCAGTCCTTAGTGTTATTCACGACGCAGGACTTCTGAATTTCTGCACTGACATCTGTGATAGGAATGAAGAACTTATTTTTCAATTCTATGCAATGCTGCACATCACCGGAGACGCTGCAGACGTGAACTCATGGGTATTAGACTGGATGTCTGAAAATACTCACTACAAGGCACCAGCAACTGAATTGCTTCGTGTCCTTCCTCTCGATCCTCCACTTGACGGTGCTCGTTGTGTCTACAACAAAACAGAACTTTCAAATCACTATATGCAAGTGTTGATGAAGCCTTTGAAGCCAAGGCAGGCCCCAAGAACCAAATTCCTCGTCAAGGAATTACTCTATGTGCCTCGGACTGTCTATCGAATTCTGATGAAGACAATGAGTCCTATCAAAGGCCACGACTCAAATGATGAAGAAGTCATTGGCATCATGAAGAATATGCTTTTCAACATCATTCATGGCGTTCCCATCAACTTCCATGATTTCTTCATGAGGACTCTGGCCAATATTGCTATGTCACCATTCGAGCTGAAGCCCTATGCTCCTTGGATTATGAGATTCATCAGGGCAAGATCTTCACTGAATTACAAAGCTGACACTCTGAACCACGGTAGCTACTTGCCTCCCATTGAAGTCCTCAAATGGACAGTTTCATCAGTTGATGATAAAGGCAAGGCCGCTGCTGTGATCGATGAAGGCACTCGTCCATTGGATGGTCAATTTCACAAGGTTGCATCTTACTCTACCAATGACGATTCTGCCACACATGACTCTGCCGCAAATACCTCAGCCAAGCAAAATCCTCAAGCCACAGCACCCAGGGTGATGACTGACCGTGAGTTACTCCTCAGTCTTCATCAGAAGGTTGATCACAATCACAAATGGGTAAAGCGTCAGTTTGGTGCACTTCTTCACAATATGACCTCAACACACAATGCAGTGAAGAAGAACCAATACTACCTTTATGAAACCTTCAACCGCACCTGGGCTGTCCTCACTCATGTCTATGGCGCTGAAGAACTGAAGACTATGGGTCTCAACAAAGAATTTGACTGGTCTGCACCTCCTCCGAAGAAATTCAAGAGGGTCAAAATTCCTCCACTGGTGGCCAGCTGTTATTCTTAATCGCATGACACTGATGAGTATGAAGATTTGGACGACACTACGGTAGGCCCTGCTACAACAAACAACCCTGACAACGCTGGCGCTCCTCCATCTACTTGAAATTCTTCAGGGGCGTTAGTCCTCAGTTTCAATCCTTTTGGTCAATTGATGACAAAGGGGGAGAAATCCGAGTTAGTCTTCAAGCGGGTCTATTATATGGGTAATAATTTTTTAAGTTACAACTCTCCGTTCTTCTGAAACTTTTATTGGATCGAGTTGTAATCTTAAACCCGATGGTGCTCTGATACTTTTGATGCACTAAGCTCTGATACTCTTGATGCGTTATTTTGCATGCTTATTCCTCGTTAATGACATTGCACGCATGCTGAATCTCATCAGGCACCATGTTTCATCATGCATTTCGAATTCTTCATATTATATATCAAATGCGTGTATGAATTACAAGATATAGGGGGAGATCTCCATGATTCAACTCTTCAAATGTGCATTGCCTCAAAAGCAAATTCCTCACTATGCACATCTTCAGGGGGAGTTCTTCTACATCTTGCAATCAAATTCCTCAATATCAGTATATACACTTCATATGTTTATCCCCGTTGAAAACTTAACCTATGTTGTCATCAATCACCAAAATGGGGGAGATTGTAAGTGCATCTAGTGCCCCTTAGTGATTTTGGTGTATTGAAGACTTATAGGTTAAGGGACTAATGCGTTTGTGAGTGTACACAGGTCTATAAGTCTATGAGGAGTTTGATATTTACAGAGAAAGTCAACCCCTAAAAATGAAGTTCTTCGACTGAAGACTTTGATATTCTGAAGACTTTCTGAAGACTTTTAAAGTGAAGAAATTGGTGTGACCTTGAAGACTTGGTATTCATTTGTGGAACATGAAGCGTGAAGACTTTTGTTTTCGTAGTTTCATTTTCTCTTTCTTGAGTCATAGGAAACACTGTACTATTAAAGGGGGTCGAGGAAATACTAAGGAAAAATTTCCATGTGATGCTCAACTCAAAATCCTACACCTACCAATCCCTTCGAGTGAAGCCTTTGGAAATCTCATACAGTTCAGTCACTTTCTTCAGTGACAGAGACGAAGTTCTTCTGGTCGCTGATGAATTTGTTCTGACTGAGAAGTTAGGAATCCGCCAGTGCAAATTGCCTACATAGTGAGGAACATGATAGCCCTGAGGAATTTGAGAGTCAAATTTCCGACCGTTGCTGTGTTGCGCGCCAGCTGTCCCAAAATATCTTATCCACCTAACGGTCATATCATTGAAGGGCATTTATGTCTTATCATGTCGGGCTGCTCCCTAGGCTATAAATAGACGCCCCCTACAACCACTAGCTGGTTGGCTGCTCCGAGAGAACTTGACACTTGTCATTTGAGAGCAACCCATCCTCCGAGGACTTTGAGCAAAAATCATCAAGTGAGGAAAACCCAAAACCAAACCCCTACAAACCCAAAGTGATTGAGCATCACTGAAGAAATTGATCCTGCGTGGATCCGATGCTTGTTACCTTTGAAGACTGTGCTTCTTCCAGACGGTTAGGCGTCAAGGTCTAGAGCATCCAAGAGGAATTGTGGATCGCTGAGTGACCAAGTGTGTGAAGGTTTGGAAGTCGCCCGAAGACTTACCACGAGTGATTGGACGAGGTCTGCGTGACCTTAGTTCAAGGAGAATACGGTGAGGACTGGGTGTCCTGAGCTGCGTGCTCAACGACTGGGTGTCCGGGACTGCGTGTCCTCGAGTTTAAATACTCAGCCGCTCCAACCAGACGTACAACTGAGACAGCAGTTGGAACTGGTCTACCAAATCATTGTCTTCACCAACCTAACTGGTTCTATTTCCTCAACCCTTTCATTTCCTCATTACTATGTTGAGTGTTTGTTCATATCTGTGTTTGAAGACTTTGACTGAAGACTTCTCAATTTCCTCAGTTCAATTTCTTCAGTCTGTTTGTCTTCATCTTGTGTTATCCTGTGATTACGCTTTCCGTACTCTGTGCTAGTCTTCGTTTCATCATGATGACCATGCTTGTATTCTGTTATGCTTACTTCTGAGTACTTATTCCGCTGCTAATAGTTCTTCGCTAAGGAATTTCCTCACCGGCAAATTCCTCAGTGAAGAATTCATAAAAATCGCCCCCCTCTAGTCGATATAACGCACTTTCAGAGATGCATCATTAGTGACTGCTGAGTAATGATTAGGTCCGAAGAGGTCCATGTGAAGCAATTCGAATGGACAAGTAGTGGTCATGATAGTCTTCGCTGGATGCTTGGCCTTGGTCATTTTTCCAGCTTCACAGGCTCCGCATAAGTGATCCTTGAGGATTTTTACATTCTCAATGCCAATGACATGCTTCTTCTTCGCAAGCGTGTGCAAATTCCTCATGCCTGCGTGACCAAGTCGTCGATGCCATAGCCAGCCTTCTGAAGCATTTGCAAGTAGACACACGGCTGGTTGTGGTCCTGTAGAGAAATCAACAATATACAAATCTCCTCTCCTAAAGCCTTCGAAGACTTTGGAATTGTCAGCTTCCATAATCACAACACAGCGATACTTGCCAAAGACAACAACCATATCAAGATCATAAAGCATTGAGATTGACATGAGGTTGTATCCTAAGGACTCAACAAGCATGACTTTGTCCATGTGTTTATCCTTAGAGATCGCAACCTTACCAAGACCCAATACCTGACTTTTGCCTTTGTCAGCAAAGATGATATGCTTCAGATGTGACGGTGATAAGGGAGCATCCATCAAAAGATTCTTGTCACCAGTCATGTGATTTGTACATCCACTATCGAGGACCCACTCAGTGGTTTTGGGTTGATCATCCTGCAGATGAATTAGTATAACTTACAATCTCATATGCTTCATCAGTGAAGAATATGATATCAAGTTCATCATGAATTTAATCAAGCAGTAAACAGATATAGCAGTAGGAGGACGTGTGAAATGAAAGTTCATTTCACCATGATTCGCCTGCGTCCTTTCAGGCAATTTTGTCAGGTCCCCAGAAAATTCTTCAGACGTTAAGGCATGTCTGGAGACCAGACCCTGCAGAAGAGATTAGTTCTTTTTCTTCACCACCCACATCTGAAGGGGTGGCAAAGAGTTCATCACTCTGCGAGCACCATACGAGAATGGTGGCATAGAAGCCAAACCATTTTGTTTCACATAAGAGGGGTTAGGGTAAGCATATGAATAAGCAGAGAAATTCTTCGAGGACATATCAACATAATGGTTTGAAGAATAATGCACATATTCATAGCCCTTAGCTCTACCCTGTGAAACAGAGTTGTTAGCACGATGATAATCATATGAGGACTTTGATCCATTTGAGGAATTTGATCCATATGAAGAATTTGATCTGGGGTTCCTGTTCTTCACTGGTGGTGTCATGAGGACATTCACCTGAAGACTTTCAAGGCACCTTTTGGGAACCCAGATTTTCTTCATAGGAGAACCGTTCCTGCAGTTAGTGCCAACATATCTAGCAAATACTTCACCATTCTAATTTTTGAACAGTTTATAGTTGGAGTCAAATGACTCATCAGAAGGATGAGGAGATTCACATGTAAAGCCAGATAAGTTAGATGGATCAACTGGAGGTCCCTTTGCAGCAACCCATGAGGTTTTGGGGTACTGCTCAGGCTTCCAATATGTTCCATCAGCATTAAGTTTCCTCTCAAAGGCGATACCCTCTTTCCTAGGGTATCTCTTGAGAATCTGCTTTTTAAGCACATCACAAAGAATCTGATGCCCTTTGAGGCTTTTGTACATGCCTGTCATGTACAATTCCTTCAGCCCTGCATCGTCAGTGATACTAGCAATGTCCTCAGATGAGGAATTAGTGATAGCAGAGGCAGGTGAAGAATTTGTAACAGTTGAAGCATTTGAACATTCAGGTGAAGAATTAGCAGATTCACGTTCAATGCACTTTAAGCATCGGGGAACAAATTCTTCCTGAGAAGCGCTGATTTGTTGAGCTAGTAATGAATCGCGCTCCTTCTGAAGATCTTCATAGCTCACTCTTAGCTTCTCAAGATCTTGCTTTCTTTGAAGAAATTCATAAGAAAGTTTCTCATGATCAGATAAGAGAGTGTTATGATGACTTTGAGCGTTATCAAACCTAGACTGAAGTCTCTGAAGATTTTCAGTCAGGGATTTAGTGCAATCCATTTCTTCACCCAACATATCATCACTTTTGTCTAGCATGTTTTGAACTTGTTCCAAAGCCATTTGTTGTTTAGTGGCAAGGCAAACAAGTTTGGTATAACTAGATTCAATATCATCATCAGATCCATCATCATCAGATTCATCGTCACAAAACTCGGATGAGGAGCATTCGGTTACCTCGTCACCCTTTGCCATGAGACATGATGCAGAAGATGATGATTCTGGCTCGAAAGTCATCGTTTTGAGAGATTCCTTAAAGTCCTCAAACCAGGGATCATGACAGGTTCGATGACCTTCATAGACATCAGAGATTCGGTCCCAAATAAGCTTCGCATTGCAAAGATGCATAATGCGCCTGAATTCATCTCTGGATAGGCAGGAACAGATGATATCCTTCGCCAAGAGGTCAAGTCGAGTGTACTTGCGAATATCATCAGCGTCCGCCATCTTGCATAAATCAGTAAGACCAATCTCAGTGACGGTCCACAGCTCGCTGTTCATTGCCATGAGGCGCTTCCTCATCATGGACTTCCACTTGGGATAATCATGACCGTCAAAGATAGGGCATGTCACTTTCTTCATACCTGTGGTCGACATAACTAAAACTCCAGGCAGTTAAACCAAAATCACACAGAACAAGGGAGTACCTTGCTCTGATACCAATTGAAAGTGCGTTATATCGACTAGAGGGGGGGATGAATAGGCGATTTTTATGAATTCTTACTGAGGAATTTGCTGGTGAGGAAATTCCTTAGCGAAGAACTATTAGCAGCGGAATAAGTACTCAGAAGTAAGCATAACAGAATACAAGCATGGTCATCATGATGAAATGAAGACTAGCACAGAGTACGGAAAGCGTAATCACAGGATAACACAAGATGAAGACAAACAGACTGAAGAAATTGAACTGAGGAAATTGAGAATGTCTTCAGTCAAAGTCTTCAAACACAGATATGAACAAACACTCAACACAGTAATGAGGAAATGAAAGGGTTGAGGAAATAGAACCAGTTAGGTTGGTGAAGACAATGATTTGGTAGACCAGTTCCAACTGCAGTCTCAGTTGTACGTCTGGTTGGAGCGGCTTAGTATTTAAACTCAAGGACACACAGTCCCGGACACCCAGTCGCTGAGCACGCAGCTTAGGACACCCAGTCCTCACCGTATTCTCCTTGAACTAAGGTCACGCAGACCTCGTCCAATCACTCGTGGTAAGTCTTCAGGTGACTTCCAAACCTTCACAGACTTGGTCACTCGGCGATCCACAATTCCTCTTGGATGCTCTAGACCTTGACGCCTAACCGTCTGGAAGAAGCACAGTCTTCAAAGGTAACAAGCGTCGGATCCACGCAGGATCAATTTCTTCAGTGATGCTCAATCACTTTGGGTTTGTAGCGGTTTGGTTTTGGGTTTTCCTCACTTGATGATTTTTGCTCAAAGTCCTCGAAGGATGGGTTGCTCTCAAATGACAAGTGTCAAGTTCTCTCGGAGCAGCCAACCAGCTAGTGGTTGTAGGGGCGGCTATTTATAGCCTAGGGAGCAGCCCAACATGATAAGACATAAATGCCCTTCAATGATATGACCGTTAGGTGGATAAGATATTTTGGGACAGCTGGCGCGCAGCACAGCAACGGTCGGAAATTTGACTCTCAAATTCCTCGGGGCTATCATGTTCCTCACTGTGTAGGCAATTCGCACTGGCGAATTCCTAACTCCTCAGTCAGAACAAATTCATCAGCGACCAGAAGAACTTCGTCTCAGTCACTGAAGAAAGTGACCGAACTGTATGAGATTTCCAAAGGCTTCACTCGAAGGGATTGGTAGGTGTAGGATTTTGAGTTGAGCATCACATGGAAATTTTTCCTTAGTATTTCCTCGACCCCCTTTAACAGTACGGTGTTTCCTATGACTCAAGAAAGAGAAAATGAAACTACGAAAACAAAAGTCTTCACGCTTCATGTTCCACAAATGAATATCAAGTCTTCAAGGTCACACCAATTTCTTCACTTTCAAAGTCTTCAGAAAGTCTTCAGAATATCAAAGTCTTCAGTTGAAGAACTTCATTTTTAGGGGTCGACTTTCTCTGTAAATATCAAACTCCTCATAGACTTATAGACCTGTGTACACTCACAAACGCATTAGTCCCTTAACCTATAAGTCTTCAATACACCAAAATCACTAAGGGGCACTAGATGCACTTACAACTCTGAGTGTTCCTCGACCACGGAGAATGTGAGACTGCCTCGACAGCCACACACTGATCAGACCTTGCAGGTCAAAGCCCTCGGACATGGTTAGGCGAGTCCGGCGTAACTAAACAAGGGGCTTCCTAGCCGCATACCCCCTTTATTAGGGGCCGCGGGTTTAAATGATGAGAGCCAATAAAGCTCAACTTTCTTCATCCTCCAAATTATATTATATTTTAATACAACTTCTGCACGATATTTCTTGGAAACTAAGTCCTTCTCTTTTACAGATGAAGCACGTGCTACACCCATCCAGGATACATCACAATGGAGACACAGGCGCAGACGTGCAGCAGGGACCCGTTGCAAGGATTCTTTTCAGATTAAGACCCTGCGTAAACCTTTCTTACTGTCTCTTGTTGATACACATCCCCCGGTTTCCCACCATAGCCGAGGAGGAGGCTGGCGTTTTGGCATCGGCCGCGTCAGAAGTTCCCGCCTGTACCTGGACACTAGGGGCTTAGGGCATTGTTCTGCCCGGTATCATAAAGACCGAACACCTCAGGGAGTGTTCGGCGTCTCGAGTTAGGCCTTATATGCATCAGCTTCGAATCATGTCTTTGGTCAAATGTTGGGTTTTCCCGGCTCCTGTGTTTTGCTGCCTTACGTTCCGCATCATCGGCTAACGCTGCACCAGGAGAACTACTGCGATTGTGCCCCGGTTCGGCCGGACGAGCACCTCAGTAGAGAAAGCCGAAAACTGACTGTCATGATATAGCGAGAGACTGGTCAACCACTCGATCGACCATTGGAATGTTTAGAATTCCTCCGCTTTGACAAAGGACCGCTTCCCGGTCAAGCACATACGCGCCCCAAGTTCGGAGAAGAGCGGTGCCGCTAGGGGCTATATATAGTAGCCCCACATTTGAGCTCCTATGGCTAAGTGAAAGTGATAAAGCATTATAGTCCGGTTGCCTAGTTTGCTACGCTATCACCTCCTTAAAAGGACCAAGACGTTGGATTAAGTGTGAAAAAGCGCTTTTCTTTTTGCAAACACCCCCGCACCATGTGCGTGGGGGCTGAAGCCAAAGACTCCCATCTTTCAGATTATACATACATATACTGCCGCACAGGAGATAGTTCAATACTTGAACGCACAAGTATAAAAAGCTATTGCATTATAAACATGATCTCAGAAATCATACATGTCATTCAAACATAATATCTTTCGAGCACTGCGACTCTATTAAACGAGCGCCCTGTAGGACTTCCTCAAAATAGTGCTCGGTGGGGAATCGGCTTTTGTCCGAACCCCGGGATGCAATAGCAGTGGCATCCATCTCTGCCCAGTATGTCTTACCACGGGCGAGAGCCATCCGTGCACCTTCTATGCACGCCGACCGCTTCATCGCCCCAATATGCGGCACCGCCCCAAGGAATTGCTGCAACAAGCCAAAATAACTCTTCGGCTTGGGCCTTTCCGGCCACAGATGAGTGACCACATCTGGCATGGCAAGTCCGGACAATCTATTCAGCTCAACCCACTCAACCAGCCGATCACTCAACGGAAGTGGACGCTCCAGATTATGGAATTGAGACCAGAAAAGCTCTTCCATTTCGTGATCCTTCTGGCTTCGGAAGTGCACGACTGCGTCCGCCGCACTCGCCGCCAAGTCCAGATAAGGATCCTCCACACCGCACAATCGGCCCAGCTGAGCATACTTCGGATCCACGAACTTCCTACGCAGCATAAAGGGCTTTCCAGCCACAATGTCTCCGACCTGACGCAGTTCCTCCTTCATAGCCCGCATCGCACTACGGGCATCCTTGGCTTCGGCGTCGACCTTCTTCAGGTCCTCTCGCTCCGCTCGGCATTCTCTTTCAAGAACCTCCTGGCGGTCGGTAGCAACTTTTAATTTCGCGGCCATTCTGGCCATCTCCTCCCTGCTTCGGCAGTGAGCAGCCTTCTCGGCTTCTAGCTCTTCTGCTGCCTTCGAGGCAGCCGCCTCGCTTTTTCTGGCTTGCTCCTTGGCCCGAGCAAGTTCTGCTCGAAGGTCTTCCACAGCAGCAGCACCATCTGCATCAAGCATACAAATTGTAAGGAATGGGCGTCAGCTCCCTTACCAGGTGACCATGGAGAAGCAACCGACCTTGTGACTTGTCAAGTCGTTTATTAACCAGCGCGATGTCCGCATCCGCAACGTCAAGTTGCCGCTTTAGTTCGGCAACTACATCAGTCCGGCTGGCCACCGAACTATCAGCCACCTGCATAAGGAAAGGCGAGAATTAATACCTGAGATTATGATCCTCGGCACGCTGTCGCTTCCGACAGCATACCAAGTCTCAGGGGCTACTATCTATACAGGGCGCACTTCATGTGCAAAACTGTCGAAAGGTATGTCACTTTTTGCGTACCTCAAACCCCGTCAGCAAACTTCCGACGGCCTCACACAACCCGCTTTCGGCGGACGAAATCCTCTCAATCACCATACTCATTAATGTGCGGTGATCTTCTGAGATAGACACCCTCTTGAGCAAATCCTGCAGCTCCATCGGCCGTACTCCAATGGGCGCCGAACTCTCCGGCCCCGCCGGACTCGGGGAGACCCTCCGTGACGATACTTCAGGGTCGCCCGCCCCGCCTGATGGCGCGGCAGATGGAGGTGTCTCGCTCTCCATCATCTCCGGACGAAGGTCCCCCGAAAACGAGCTCTGCTAAGAAGGACAGAGATCCGGACTACAAGATGAAAACTTCGGTTATCCTCAGAAGCAAAAATAGGGATGTCTCTTATTACAAGGCTCCCCTTCTTCTACTTACGGCTCGCTGGAGGGCTGATTCCTTAGGGGAGATAGTGCAGCCAGGGTTTCCCCTGGTGTAGGACCCTCGGGTGAACATTTCTTCCCCCGCTTTAAGGCCTTAGCCTCCGGATTTTCGGAAGCGGTCCTCTTCTCCCCCTGGAAGGAGGGATTCTTGATCCCCCCTTTCTCGAAAGCCTCCTTAATAGAGGCGGTAGTTTCTCTGTTTTCCCCTTCGCCCTCCTCTGGAGGTGCAACCTCCAGCATCTTGACCAGCATCGAATCTGGCGCGATCTCCGGGAGGGGGGCTGGACACTGTATTAGTTTTGCTTGTGCTATCCACTCCTGTTCAAAGGACGACTGGTTAAAAGGCAAGTCCAAGAATATGCAGACAAAAAGTATGTCCGGGCACAGGGCTACTTAACTGAGCATCCGGGCGATTGCAGCTTAGGCCGGCATCCTCGGTCAATTCCGGACACACTTCTTGTGATCTGAAGAACAATTCGTACATCCCCACGGGTGTCGTACCCATGAAGTGTTGGAGAGCTCATGGCCCCTCTGGATTGAATTCCCACAGGCGGAGGGGGCGGCGTTTGCAGGGCAGAAGACGCCGAACCAACATAACCTGCATCACTACGACCAGATTGATCTCCCTCTCTTGGAGGTCTCGAATCCGGCCCTGGAATAGGGGTACGTCCTTTGACGGCCCCAGCTAAGCCCTTTGTTGACCCATGACATCAGCCGAGGTGGAGGGCCCGAGCGGAAGACGGGCGGCGGCCTCTGCCTGCTGCCCTTGGGAGCGGTGATATAGAAACACTCCTGTTGCCACAAGCCGAGCTCCTCCTGAAAAGAGCCCTCGGGCCATGGAGCATCGGCCCTCTTGCTTATAACCGCCCCGACACACTCTGCCTGACGTCCCTCAATCATCTTCGGCTCCACGTTGAAGGTTTTGAGCCACAAGCCGAAGTGAGGGGTAGTGCGGAGGAAGGCTTCGCAGACGACAATGAATGATGAGATGTGGAGGATGGACTCCGGAGCCAAGTCGTGGAATTCCAGCCCATAATAAAACATGAGCCCCCTCACGAAGGGATCCGTCGGGAAGCCTAAACCCCGACGGAGGTGAGACACGAACACTACGCTCTCGCCAAGCTCGGGAGTAGGAATAACTTGCCCTCGGGCGGGCAGCCTATGCGAAATCTCGTAGGTTAAGTACCTGGCGTCTCTTAGCTTTAGCACGTCCTCTTCCGTGACGGAGGAGGGAATCCACCGGCCTCGTAGGTCGGGGCCGGACATTGTCGAAGATCGAAGGTACCCGAATCTGGAGCCCTGGGTGTTGGAACTCGGGGCGAGGGGCGGATTCGATAGAGGATTGAAGGAAAAGCACAGGCCTTGGTCTCATTATAAAGAGGAAGAATACTAAGAGTCGTCCCCGTGACCGTTTGGAACCCGCCTTCGATGGAGGGGGCGTGGCAACATGCGCGGTTGGGTTACCCACGTCCGTATTGATGGGAATCCCAGAATAAGGGGAACACGATCTCTGCTTCGACAAGACGTGCCAAGGAAACCGCTTCGCTAAACGCGCTGAGGTGGAACAATAAAAACAATTCGAGTAAAGGCTTGGTAGTGGTGTGACGTCACGCCACAAAATACGTTAGAAGATTGAACTTGTGTCATATTATTCTCTCTACGGTGGTACGTGGAATTTATCTTTGCAGAGCCGGACACTATCCTAATGTTCACAATCTTCTATAAATTATTCGGAGGAAGAACCCGGCTTGCAATGCCGAAGACAACATGCGCGCCGGACTCATCGTCATTGAAGCCTGGTTTAGGGGATACTGAGGGAGTTCCGGACTAGGGGGTGTCCGGATAGCCGAACTATCATGATCGTTCGGACTCCAAGACTATGAAGATACAAGATTGAAGACTTCGTCCCGTGTCCGGATGGGACTTTCCTTGGTGTGGAAGGCAAGCTTGGCGATACGGATATGTAGATCTCCTACCATTGTAACCGACTTTGTGTAACCCTAGACCTCTCCGGTGTCTATATAAACCGGATGGCTTTAGTCCATAGGACGAACAACAATCATACCATAGGCTAGCTTCTAGGGTTTAGCCTCCTTGATCTCATGGTAGATCCACTCTTGTAACACACATCATCAATATTAATCAAGCAAGACGTAGGGTTTTACCTCCATCAAGAGGGCCCGAACCTGGGTAAAACATTGTGTCCCTTGTCTCCTGTTACCATCTGCCTAGACGCACAGTTCGGGACCCCCTACCCGAGATCCGCCAGTTTTGACACCGACAGTAACCATCATAATATCACTTTATATCAAATGGATGTGAAAAGTGCATTCCTCAATGGTAAGTTTGAGGAAGAAGTATATGTTGCTCAACCCCCAGGTTTTGAAGATCCAAAGAATCCTGACAAAGTCTTCACACTCAACAAGGCCCTCTATGGCCTCAAGCAGGCCGCTCGGGCGTGGTATGATACTTTGAAGGAATTCTTCATGAAGAATGGCTTCACACCCGGTTCACTCGACCCTACTCTCTTTACTAAATCTTATGATGGTGAACTGTTTGTGTGCCAAATATACGTTGATGATATTATCTTTGGCTGTACTGACCAATGTTATAGTGATGAATTTGCCTATATGATGAGTGAAGAATATCAAATGTCTATGATGGGAGAGTTGAAATTCTTCTTAGGTCTTCAAATTTGTCAATAGCACAATGGCATATTCATATCTCAGGAGAAATACCTCAAGGATGTTCTGAGGAAATTCGGCATTCAAGATTGCAAAGGCATCAAAATTCCTATGCCCACAAATGGCCATCTATGCACTGATGAAAATGGTATTGACTTCGATCACAAGGTATACCGCTCCATGATTGGTTCTTTATTATACTTATGTGCATCTAGGCCAGATATAATGCTTAGGGTTTGGATGTGTGCCCGATTTCAAGCTACACCGAAGGAATCACACCATAAGGCTGTGAAGCATATTCTTCAATATCTAGCTCACACACCAACACTAGGACTATGGTACCCCAAGGGCTCTACATTTGATCTCATGGAATACTCTGACTCTGACTATGCTGGTGATCATGTGGACCGCAAGTCAATATCTGGTACTTGTCATTTCCTCGGATGATCCTTGGTCTGTTGGTCCTCAAAGAAACAGAACTGTGTATCACTGTCTACTGCTGAAGCTGAGTACATTGCTGCTGGTTCTTGCTGTGCTCAATTGCTGTGGATGAAGCAAACTCTCAAGGACTACGACATCAACATGAATAATGTGCCTCTCTATTGTGACAATGAGAGTGCCATAAAGATTGCTCACAACCCAATTCAGCACTCGAAGACAAAGCACATTCGGATTCGTCATCATTTTCTTCATGATCATGTGTTGAAGGGCGACATTTCTATTGAGCATGTGAAGACTGAAGAACAGCTAGCCGATATCTTCACAAAGCCCTTGGATGAGAAGAGATTTAGCAAGTTGCGGTGTGAGCTAAATATCTTAGAATCTTCGAATGTTCTTTGAAAAGGACACACATCCTGACACTCATGCAAAATTGATGACTTAGATGTGCAACACATGAAGAAACGTTTTTCTTCAATCAATGAAGAATAACACTCTAAGTGTGAAGAAATTAATGAAGAATTTGATTCTCAGAACCCTACGACAATTGTATGCGGTGTCTGAAATCATCATTCTTATACGGTGGGTCACGCCACCACAAAAAGTTGAGAATCTTCAATTTGAGTTTTCTCTCAATGTTGAAATTCCTAAGTTGTTCAAATTCTTCAACTTTTCAAAATCTTCACTGTTTCCGTCGTTTTTCTTCATTTGCTATATATATATATATATATATATATATATATATATATATATGAGTTGTGTCCTCTACAACATTCACTTATGGCTATTTCTTCAAGTTGCATTTTCTGCTAAGTGAATGTGATCGGACCCTTCCCCCTCTATGCTATACTCAACCCAATCTATTCACAAATTCTTCATGTGCGTTCTATTTGAAACTCGTTCAAAATCTTCACTGTATCCTGTCAGCTGAAGAAATTGCGAACGGAACTTTAAAACTAATCCTATCCAAATTTTCGGTTTTTGCCGCTCAAACCGCCCCGTATCCCACGATAGACTTATCTATTCACCCACGATCTAACACGATCTCCACCTTCAGTACGTGGGTGACACTTGTCAAGCAAATGAGAAGGGCCAGGGGCACGTTCGGCCTAAATCTTCGGGCGAACAGTTTTTCACTATGACTATAAATACCCCCTCACCCCTTCTTCACTTCCTTTACTCCGCTCGACCGCTCTCTCTCGCTCGAGCTTCTCAAACCCTAGCTCCGCCGCTACTCCATTGTCGCCGGTGAGGAAGAGCTTCACTACCTCAACCTCGTCGCCGTCGTACTCGCGCTGGCCGCAGAAATCTTCACTCCACCGCCGCCATAGCTGTTTTCCTCCGCCAAGTTAGGGCGTGGAAGATCTGAACTGACGAGCTTCAAATCTACACTTCTTAGTTCGTCGTGTTCTTCATCAAGGGTAATTAAAAGTTACTTTTACTGCCCTCTTTGATTCAAATTTTCTCTACAAAATCTTCAAAGGTGTTTTATTCTTCAAATCCTCACACACAAAACACCTCACTAGTCATCTGCTCTTGATTCGTTTCTCTAAGCATCATTTTTCTTCAAGATTCCACAATTGTGTGGATCCTCAATCTATACAACTCTGGAACCTAAGACAAAGAACGCTTAGTGAAATTCTTCAAGACTCATCTGGTCAAATTCCTCAAACTTGTTCTTTTTAAAACCCCTTCTGAGAACGCATATGACCTCTTCAAATTCCTCGCAACTATACTCTGTTCACAGGTACTCATGTCCGTTGCTGAATCACTAGGTTCTCATCAACTTAACTCATTTGCAGCGTTCCTCGAAGAAACATTGCATACTTCTTCAGAGAATTCAATTGTTCAAATTCCTCAACTGAAGAATATGGCAGACAGTAAGAAACCATAGAAAGGAGGAAAGAAGCCCGAGGTCATGACCGCATTTGAAATACCGAAGGACATCTATGCTGACTATTGCACACCTGATGAGGCTATGTTCGGAAAGGAGAACAAAAATCAGCGCAAGGTGCGCATACAGAGGATTGAAAGGAGATGGGCAAGAGAATGGAGGGAGTACAGATATGTAACTCCAAAGTATATGAAGAAATTCACACTAAATCCTCCATGCCCAAGAGCTCCATTGGCACCTGGCCAAAAAGCTGACCCCACCAGCATCAAGCATGGTGAGGATTTCCCTGAAGAATGGGCCAAACGCCAAGCCAAGTTGGCAAGACAAGCCAAAGAAGTAGTGAGGAAATTCAGTGAAGACTCTGCTACTGCTGCTGCCACTGAGGCCTCTGTCAGGCCTAGAAAATCTATGGCAAAGAAGCCCGCTCACAAGCCAAGTGCTTCACCAACTGTGCCCTCATGGCCAAGTTCCTCAGCTGCCCTCACGGCCAGATTCTTCAAAGCCCTCACGGCCAGCTCCTCATGCTGCTCCTGCTCCTCCAAAGTCCTCAGCTCCTCCCCCAAAGTCCTCAGTTGCTCCGGCAAAGTCCTCAACACCTGTACATTTGGCCACATGCCAAAGGACTGCAGGCATCTCTATTGCCTCTGGTGTCTCAGCGAGTTCCTTAGTTGCACCAAATTCTTCATCAGGCCCCACTCTGCTGAAGACCAAGGCAACTGCTAGACGAGGTCCTCGGCCTAGTCCGAAGAAGAAACAGGTTGCCTTCCAAGTGCCATCCGACGATGATGCTGCTGCTGATGAACTTGCAGAAATCATCAGAGACAGGCAAGAAAGGGCCGCTAGAGCCAAAGGAACAAATGTGCCACTGCTTTTGGATCCAAAGGCGATCCTCGACTACATTGATCTCTGGCACAAGGACCCAAACACTCCTACGCCTGATTTTCACTTGACTCCTGGCCAAAGTCACATGCTGACCCATTTCATCACTGAAGAGAAATGGAAATTTGAGAAGGCCAGACAAATCAAGAAGGCTCGGTTCAGGAAAGAGAAGTTCCTGAGGAACAATGTTGTCAAAATGACAAATGATGAACTCCTCAAGATCCAATCTAAAATCAAAGCCCTCAATGATGATTTCAATGCTTATTATGCTGATTGGCAAGGAGCCAAAGTCAGGTTCATTAAACTGACTAAGAAGTTCACCAATGTTGCAGCCCCATCGCAACAAGAAATTCATTAAGCTGAAGCTTCTACTCAGCAAACTGAAGAACATGCCAGCACCGCTGATGACTTTCGAGCTGCTGATGAAAATGCTAGTTCCAGGGCTGATGACTCCATTCCAGCCGCTGAAGACATTTCCAGGGCATCCACTAGTGGTGCGCCCGAAGAAAATGAAGAAGTCAGGGCAACTGCATCAGTTGCACCTGAGGAAATTCAAACAGATTCCTCAGCTCCTCCTGCGCCTACACCAACTCCTACCCTTCCATCTGCATCAGATGTGAGGAAGACCAAGGCTGCAGAGAGAGCTGCAGTAAGAAAAGGAAATCATCATCTGCTTTAGATTCTTAAGCTTCGAAGAAAATGAAGACTAAGACCATCTCACTTGAGAATCCAATTGATGCTGTTCCAATTTCCTCCATGCCATCAAAGGACCTTGTTCCTTTTGGTGAAGAATATGTGATCCCTAGCGGATCTGATGAAGATAATCATTCTGCTGCTTCGTCAGAGCAGATTGATGAAGAAATTGAAGTGGATGCGATCCCTTCAACGCCTGTTGCTTCCTCGCCAATGCCTCAGTTCACAGCTGAAGAGGCTGGCGTTGAAGAAATTGAAGATGAAGACGTGGATATTGGATGCGCTACCCCTGTGATGAATGATGACTTTTGGGAAAGTCTGCATCCCAATTCTCCACTCTTCACCCCAATACAACAAATACCTCAGTCCCCTGCACCAACCGTTCAAATAGGCTCTGAAGAAACTCATCCTACCTTGTCTGTGCATGAAGAAATTCTAGCCACTAGTGCTGAAGAAACTGATGCTGCTGTTACTTTGAACACGCAGACTGCCACTGAAGAGGAACCAGAAATTCCTCAGCCTGAAGAACTGGAGATTGCGATTCCTGAGATTGTGATGCAACTCACTAACACTCCTGTGCCCAGGCCAAAGGATCCATTCTCAAAGAAGCAAAAGTTCAAGGCTGCAGATTTCTTCAACGAGCATGTGTTCTTCACTGGCTACAATCCCTATGCTTCTGCTCGCATAAGGAAGAGGCGTTTCTGGACTGCTAGTCAAGCCAACTTTTATTCCTCGGTGCTATTTGACAAAGACAAAGTCTTTGATCATGCACACATTCCTCACGTGGACATGGAATCTCTGCCGTGCTTCGAGCCAGTCCTCAGTGTTCTTCACGATGCTGGTTTGCTGAATTTATGCACTGACATCTGTGATTGGAATGGAGAACTCATTCTTCAATTCTATGCGACGCTGCACATCATAGGAAATTCGGCAGTTGTGAACTCTTGGGTGCTGGACTGGATGTCAGAAAATACTCACTACAAGGCACCAGCAACTCAATTGCTTCGTGCCCTCCCACTCAGTCCTCCCCTTGATGGTGCTCGTTGCGTCTACAATGAACCTGAGCTTACAAATCATTACATGCAAGTGCTGATGAAGCCTTTGAAGCCAGGGCAGGCCCCATGAACCAAATTCCTCGTCAAGGAATTACTGTATGTGCCTCGGACTGTCTATTGCATTCTGACGAAGACAATGAGTCCTATCAAAGGCCACGACTCAAATGATGAAGAAGTCGTTGGCATCATGAAGAATATGCTTTTCAATATCATTCATGGCGTTCCCGTCAACTTCCATGATTTCTTCATGAGGACTCTGGCAAATATTGCTATGTCACCTTTTGAGCTGAAGCCTTATGCACCATGGATTATGAGGTTCATCAGGACAAGGTCTTCACTCAATTACAAGGCTGATACTCTTAACCATGGCATCTTCTTGCCTCCAATTGAAGTCCTCAAACGGACATTTTCCTCAGCTGATGACAAAGGCAAGGCAACTGCTGTGATAGATGAAGGCATTCGTCCATTGGATGGTCAATTTCGCAAGGCTGCATCCTACTCCACCAATGGTAACTCTGCCACACATGACTCTGCCGCCAACACCTCTGCCAAGCAAATTCAACAAGCCACAATACCCAGGGTGATGACTGATCGTGAGCTACTCCTCAGTCTTCTTCAGAAAGTTGATCGCAATCATAAATGGGTCAAGCGTCAGTTTGGTTCAATTCTTTACAACATGACCTCAACACACAAATGCAGTGAAGAAAAACCAATACTACCTCCATGAAACCTTCTACCGTACCTGGGCTGTTCTATCTCATATCTACAGCGCAGAAGATCTGAAGAGTATGGGTCTCAAGGAAGAATTTGACTCGGCTGCACCTCCACCGAAGAAATTCAAGAAGGTCAAGGTTCCTTCCTTGGTGGCCAGCTCCTATTCTTCATCGCGTGACACTGATGAAAATGAAGACTTCGACGACACTGTGGCAGGCCCTACTACGACAACCGACCCCGACAACCCTAGCGCTCCTTCATCAACTTGATATTCTTCAGGGGCGTTAGTCCTCAGTTTTGATCCTTTTGGTCATTCGATGACAAAGGGGGAGAAATCTGAGTTAGTCTTCAAGCGGGTCTATTATATGGGCATTTTTTTTGCTAAGTTACAACTCTCGCTCTTCTGAAACTTTTATTGGATCGAGTTGTAATCTTAAACCCGATGGTGCTCTGATACTTTTGATGCACTGTGCTCTGATTCTGCATGTTTGTTTCTCGTTAATATTATTGCTTGCATGTTGAATCTCTTCAGGCACCATATTTCATCATGCATTTCTAATTCTTCATATTATATGTCAAATGCATGCATGAATTACAAGATATAGGGGTAAATCTCCATGATTCAACTCTTCAAGTGTGCATTGCTTCAAAAGCAGGTTCCTCACTATGCACATCTTCAGGGGGAGTTCTTCTATATCTTCCAATCAAATTCCTCAATATCAGTACTTACAATTCATATGTTTATCCTCGTTGAAAACTTAACCTATATTGTCATCAATCACCAAAAAGGGGGAGATTGTAAGTGCATCTAGTGCCCCTTAGTGATTTTGGTGTATTGAAGACTTATAGGTTAAGGGACTAATGTGTTTATGAGTGTACACAGGTCTATAAGTGTATGAGGAGTTTGATATTTACAGAGAAAGTCGACCCCTAAAAATGAATATCTTCGACTGAAGATTTTGGTATTCCTGAAGACTTTCATGAAGACTTTGAAAGTGAAGAAATTGGTGTGTCCGTGAAGACTTGATAATCATGCAAGGAATATGAAGCTTGAAGACTTTCGTTTTCATAGTTTTGTTTTTCTCTTTCTTGAGTCATAGTAAATACCGTACTGTTAAAGGGGGTCGAGGAAATACTAAGGAAAAATTTCCATGTGATGCTCAACTCAAAATCCTACACCTACCAATCCCTTCGAGTGAAGCCATTTGAAATCTCATACAGTTCAGTCAAATTTCTTTAGTGACAGAGACGAAGTTCTTCTGGTCGCTGAGGAATTTGTTCTGACTGAGGAGTTAGGAATTCGCCAGTGCGGATTGCCTACACAGTGAGGAACATAATAGCCCTGAGGAATTTGAGAGTCAAATTTCCGACCGTTGCTGTGCTGCGCGCCAGCTGTCCCAAAATATCGTATCCACCTAACGGTCATATCATTGAAGGGCATTTATGTCTTATCATGTCGGACTGCTCCCTAGGCTATAAATAGCCGCCCCCCTACAACCACTAGCGGGTTGGCTGCTCCGAGAGAAATTGACACTTGTCATTTGAGAGCAACCCATCCACCGAGGACTTTGAGCAAAAATCATCGAGTGAGGAAAATCCCAAACCCCAAACACCTACAAACCCAAAGTGATTGAGCATCACTGAAGAGATTGATCCTATGTGGATCCGACGCTTGTTACCTTTGAAGACTGTGCTTCTTCCAGATGGTTAGGCGTCATGGTCTAGAGCATCCAAGAGGAATTGTGGATCGCTGAGTGACTGAAGTCTGTGAAGGTTTGGAAGTCGCCTGAAGACTTACCACGAGTGATTGGATGAGGTCTTTGTGACCTTAGTTCAAGGAGAATACGGTGAGGACTTGGTGTCCTGAGCTGCGTGCTCAGCGACTGGGTGTCCGGGACTGTGTGTCCTCGAGTTTAAATACTCAGCCGCTCCAACCAGACGTACAACTGAGACAGCAGTTGGAACTCGTCTACCAAATCGTTGTCTTCACCAACCTTACTGGTTCTATTTCATCAACTCTTTCATTTCCACATTACTGTGTTGAGTGATTGTTCATATCTGTGTTTGAAGACTTTGACTGAAGACTTTCTCAATTTCCTCAGTTCAATTTCTTCAGTCTGTTTGTCTTCATCTTGTGTTATCCTGTGTCTACACTTTCTGTACTCTGTGTTTGTCTTCATTTCATCATGATGACTATGTGTGTATTCTGTCATGCTTACTTACGAGTACTTATTCCGCTGCAAGTAGTTCTTCGCTAAGGAATTTCCTCACCGGCAAATTCCTCAGTGAAGAATTCATAAAAATCGCCTATTCACCCCCCCTCTAGTCGATATAACGCACTTTCAGTATGCTTCGACTAGGTGGGTCCCGACTGTCAGGAACTTCCATGCCTGCGAAGATGTAGCTGGTGGGTCCCAGCAGTCAGGGGGGCGAATCATTTTTTTTTGCTCGGACGCACTTCCTTGCGTGCGAAGATGTAGCTGGTGGGTCCCAACATTCAGGGGGGCGAACGTTTTTTTGCCCGGACGCACTTCCTTGCGTCCGAAGGTGGTGGGTCCCAGCAGTCAGGGGGGAAATGTTTTTTTCACGAAATATGGTGGCCCGTGCGGTGGGTCCCCGCTGTCAGGTGGAGGAATAATTATTTTACCGTAATAAGAAGGCACTTCCTTGCTGCGGCCGTGGACCCAGCTATCAGCGTCTCCACGCACAGTAGTCTTCCGATGGAAATCGGTCGTTGACCACATTGACCACGCCGCGCCGAGAGCACCACGGCGGTGGACGATGGCGAGGCCTAGGAAGGGGACGACACGGAGGCAGGGAAGACTCGGCAGTTGTTTCCCACGCGGAGGGGAGTACGACTGTTCGAGGGTTTACTGGTTCGTCTGCCGTCGCCAGAGAATAACATCAGGTGTGGGTGAGTAGAGTGATGGCTAGGCCAGCGATGGGAGTATGGTGGGGCGGTGAGGCCTGCGCAGCAGCACAGCCGGCCGTGGGGAGGAGGGAGCAGGCAGTCCCGCCGGCGCTTGTTTGAGCGGCTGGAGCAGGAAGAGCAGAGATTGAAGAAGCACGAGGGCCGTTGGATGGACATCCAACAGTCACTGTTTGTGCGTCAACCTTTTTTTAGGAAAGCCTCAAATCTGTGGAAAACAGCATACAACCCATCTGCCATTATTTCTAATAATTTACAGCCCATTTGCTATTTTTTAAGGTTTTTTGGCGCCCATATTCTTTTTGTTAACATTACAACCCATATTGTGGCCACGGTTAAAAAATTATACGAAATTTTGCATATTTCGGTGCGGTCCGAACTGTTTTTAATCCCGAAATTTTGACTCACATTCAAACTGATTTAAAAAACAAATGTATATCAATATAAAATCCAACAAATTCTCCACGCATAAAAATTAATGTAATTTAAAATCTTGAAATAAAAAAAAGATATTTGAAACTAATTGCCGGTTTGATGTGCTTTAAAAATGTACAGCCCATTTCTCATTACTGATGGGCCATTTTCTTGGCCAACCGAATGAAAGCTCTCCTCGTCTTGAAAGATTTGCAGCCCAACAGGCCTGACAAAGCGACTTACTTGGCAAATCACAAAAAAACTGGGCTGTGGCCGTGGACCCAGCTGTCAGCCTCTCCACGTACAGTACTCTTCCAATGGAAGTCATTCCTTGACCACGTTGACCATGCCGCGCAGAGAGCACCACGGCGGTGGACGACGAGGAGGCCTAGGAAGGGGACGACATGGAGCCGGGGAAGACGCGGTAGTGGAAGCCCGCACGGAGAGGAGTACGAGGGTTCACTGGTTCGGCTGCGGTGTGAGGCTGCCTTCGCTGCAGGGCCTGGCCAGCGGTGGGAATAGTAGGGGGCGGTGAGGCCTCTGTGGCAGCACAGCCGACCATGGGAGGCAGGAGCATGCGGCATGACTGGCGCTGCTTTTGGCGGCTGGAGCAAGAAGACCAGAGGTTGAAGAAGCACTACGGCCGTTGGATGGACATCGTATGGTCACTGGAGCTAGAATCGTTCATATTGACTAAGTTGACAAAGCCCTTCGTCTCCGTCAACTTAGTAGGCCCACAAGTCAGCCTCCCACCAAGGTGGGTCCCAGCGAGCCGGGGGAGTATTCATTTTTTTGTGCGTAATAAGGAGGCACTTCCGGTGGGTCCAAGCTGACAGCGAGGGGAACGATTTTTCGCGAAATACGGTGGCCCGTCCGGTGGGTCCCAGCAGTCAGGGGGAAATGATTTTTTTCGCAAAATACTGGTGGCCCGTCCGGTGGGTCCCTGCTGTCAGGTGGAGGAATAATTATTTTCCATGTAATAAGGAGGCACTTCCTTGCGGCTACCGTGGACCCAGCTGTCAGCCTCTCCGCGTACAGTACTCTTCCGATGGAAGTCGGTGGTTGACCACGCCGCACCGCGAGCACCACGGCGGTGGACAACGGCAAGGCCTAGGAAGGGGACGACGCGGAGCCGGGCAAGACGCGACAGTGGATGCCCAGGCGGAGAGTACGGGGGTTCACTGGTTCAGCCGCGGTGTGAGGCTGCCGTCGCCGCAGAATAACAGGGGGTGTGGGTGAGTGGAGGGATGGCCTGGCCAGTGGTGGGAGTAGTATGGGGGCGGTGAGGCATCCGTGGTAGCACAGCCGGCCACGGGAGGCAGGAGCAGGTGGCATGACCGGCGCTGCTTTGGGCGGCTGGAGCAAGAAGACCAGAGGTTGAAGAAGCACTATGGCCATTGGATGGACATCATACGGTCACTGGAGTATTGACTAAGTTGACAAAGCCCTCCGTCCCCGTCAACTTGTAGGCCCACAAGTCAGCCCAACAATATGGTGGGTCCCAGCTAGCAGGGGGTATTCATTTTTTTGGGCGTAATAAGGAGGCACTTCCTTGCGTGTGAAGATATAGCTGGTGGGTCCGACCTGTCAGCGGGGGGAATGTTTTTTTCACGAAATACAGAGGCCCTTCCTGTGGGTCCTAGCTGCCAGGTGGAAGAATCATTATTTTGCGCGTAATAAGGAGGCATTTCCTTGCGTGCGGCCGCGGACCCAGCTGTCAGCCTCTCCACGTACAGTCCACTTCCGATGGATGTCGTTCATTGACCACGTTGACTAGGCCGCGCCGAGAGCACCAGGGCGGTGGACGACGGCGAGGCCTAGGAAGGGAATGACACGGTGCCAGGGAATACTCGATAGTTGTTTCCCACGCGGAGGAGGACGAGGGTTTACTGGTTCGCCTGCGATCGCCGGAGAATAACCACATGTGTGGGTGAGTAGAGGGATGGCTAGGCCAGCGATGAGAGTACCGTGGGGCCGTGAGGCCTGCGCGGCAGCATAGCCGGCCGCGGGAGGAGGGAGCAGGGAGTCCCACCGGCGCTCGTTTGAGCGGCTGGAGCATGAAGAGCAGAGATTGAAGAAGCACGACAGCCGTTGGATGGACATCCAACAGTCACTGCTCTTGTGTGTTGACTAAGTTGATAGGGCATTGCGTGTGCGTCAACCTTTTTTTATGAAAGCATACGCGTCAACCTGTAGTAGGCGCACAAGTCAGCCTCAAATCCGTGGAAAACAGCATACAACCCATCTGCCATTATTTCTAATAATGTACAACCCATTTGCTAATTCTTAAGAATTTTTTGGAGCCCATCTTCTTTTTGTTAGCATTACACCCCATATTGTGGCCACGGTTAAAAAGTATACGAAATTTTGCATATTTCGGTGCGGTCAACTGTTTTTAATCCAGAAATATAGATTCACATTCAAATTATTTTGAAAAATAATTTACATAAATATAAAATCCAAATAATTGTCCACGCATAAAAATCAATGGAATTTAAGATCTTGTAATGAAAAAAAATTGAAACTAATTCCCGATTTGATGTGTTTTAAAAATGTAGAGCCCATTTCTGGGCCAACCGAATGAAACTCTCCTCGTCTTGAAAGATTTGCAGCCCAGCATGGCCGATAAAGCAAGTAGGCCTTGTTTGGGTATTTCTTGAAAAAAATAGAACTGGGCTAGCCATTTTCAGCAAGAAAAAAACACAACTGGGCTCATGATGTGGTAAACATAAATAAAACCCTGGCTAGACGGGCCACAACCCCCGTAGAACCCCATTGTTACCCTGATCCATCGCTAAAACTAGTATAAATAACAACTGCTTGTTCCTCAAAAAAAATTGCGTGACTTGCTGGGTCCCTGGTGTCAGCCGCTCGTAGTGTAGTTCTCTCGTTTATTGACTACGTTGACAATGGCGTGAGCCCCAGAGGTCCAACTATAGAAGCACTTTCTTACGTACTACCATGACGCTGGTGGGTCCCTACTATCATCCTCTCCACATACAATCACCTCCTTGTTCCTCTCGGTTGTTGACGATGTTGACAACGCAACAGGGAAGCACACCGCGCACGGCGAGCGAACCAAGGCCGCAAGGCGGAGGACAACGGCAAGGCCTCGGACGGAACGAACAGGAGCCGTTGAAGATGCGTCGGTACAGTTGTAGGCGGAGGGGAGTATGAGGGTTGACTGGTTCGGGCGCGGGTGCGTGTTGGGGCTAACATCGCAGGAGAATAACAAGACGTGTGGGGTAATAGAGGGAGGGACTGGCCAACGTTGGAGGGTACGTAAGGTAGGGCGGTGGAGGCGCAACCAGCCATGGGAGGCGGGAGCAGGCGGAGCCGACGGGGTGGTTTGGTTTGGGTGGTTGGAGGAAGAAGAAGACAAGAGATAAAGATACACGAAAGATGTTGGATGTCAATCCAACGGCTGGTAGGTAGAATCATTTGTTGACTGGCTAGTAAGTCGACACCACCTTGGATAGGCTATTTCCTCGCGGGTCCCAAATGTCAGAATCCAAATCTGTCATGGTCATGCAACCTTTCCTATGAAAATTTACAGCCCATTTGATGTGCTAGTTCGAAATAAGTTTCTGGGTGCTAGTGGGGGCTCATCACTTGGCTTCTGTAATGCACAGTGAGCTCAAGCAGCCGGCAAGAGTGATGTTATTTCCCTTGGTTGGGATTTGTTACAATATTTCACTCTAAATTAAACGAATGGCAAGCCATTTGCCTTGTTTCAAAGAAAATATGACAGTCACGGCCGAGTTGAAAAGGATAGGAACATCTAACTCCAGCTTACAAACTGTACAAAAGCACGAGTGTTAATTGTTCATCAGGTTTACAAAAAAACCCAGATTGAAAAGGGCAATGACATCTAACTCCAGCACTGTTTTCGGCAGTCACAGTCAAATGGATCGGTTAGGTCCATAAAATGAACATCCTGGGTCGTAAAATTTACTGGATTATGACCACAATATGTTGTAAATAGAAGCCCACCACGTTCAGAAGCTCTTTTGCCCACCCGGAACTCCTTTTTTGCTCTTCGACATACCCATCCGTCAAAACCATGCTGTTGATAAACTTAAGCCTGATGGACAATAGTGACCTCACATTCAGCAGGAAGAATGTGACAAATCTTGTGTTTGCACGGTTGGCTACATATCGTTATTGCGTTATTGTCTTCAATCGAATCTCATGAGAAGTGAGAAAATCCCGATGCTTACGAATCCACCGATTGGTTATAACTTTCTTACCCCGTCATGTTGCCTAAATAGACATGAAGATTGAAAACAGTTAAGGTCTAAAAGAAGAGTGTCTAAAGAGCAAAAGTTGAACGGTTAATTCTAGTACACTATATGCGGGCTTCCAATGTGCGTGAAATTATCACCTTTATATACAACTTCTCCAGACATAGAAAGCATTGCAACAAGCCAATAATCTTGTTCAGATCAAAACTATTCATTTGGATATATAAGATCTTGACAGAATCCAGCACCATTGATAGGCCATCCATGGAGAAACTCTTCATTGAGCAGAACATAATATTAGTACAAAATGTGTACTCCAAGATGATATATAAATTATGCGCATAAATATAAAATGCAGCTTATGGTTACAAGTGTAGATGATAATATAAAGTACCTGAAGAACTGTGGAGCCAAACACCATATTGAAATGAGCACAGAGATCATGTATTACACCCAAGGTCTCCAGTTTAGGCGCAGAGAGGACGATTATTTGCAACGGTGAATAACTAGAATCAAGGATCAACCTTTGAAGTGAAGGGGCATCTTGGATGATGAGCTGCCTTCCGTCAAAAGAAATTCCAATTCTTACAAGGTTAGGCGACTTTATTTGGAGAAAACCGATTCTAACTGTGAAAACAAGCACCAAGCACTCCAGCGCAGGGCAACTGGAGTGGATGATGCTGTGCAATGAGGCCTCCGGTATACGAACCCGCTCAAGTGAAAGTTTCTTGAGAAATGGGAGTCTAAGGTTTAGTACTAGATTGTCTGGTAGGTAGCACAACACAAAGGTGGCGGTGTGGAGAGACGAGGAAAACCGCGAGATGGACATCGGTGCCGAGGGCACAAGTTCATGGCGTTCGGTATGTGGTATGTGATTTCCAGGGGAATAGTAGAACTCAAGTAGCTGTAGTTCTATGAATCCAGGGGATTTTAGCCAGGCGTCCACCGTGCAGGGCATGGTATGCTTGCTCAGGTAGCATGACGGGATGCAGAGGCTTTGAATGGAGCCCTAGTGGGAGGAGATGATGGCTCTGGGGATTTCAAAATCATTGAAAAGAGATAGCTGACAACAGTCGAGATTAAGGGGCACGGCGCGCCATAGAGGGCGCCACCGAATTGAGAGGACTTGGGTGCGGCGGCAATCCTTGGTGGGGAGAAGCGAGATGATCTCCCCAAGGACGGCGTCCGGGAGATCGCTGATGCGGTGCACCCGAGATTCTACGGGTTCCTGGGATCTAGTGAGGGCGGGGTCGCCGCTTCTCCCCGCGCTGCCGGGTGCGGGATCTACAACAGGTGTCGCCGCTGGTGGGAGCCTCATCTTCTTGGCACTGGGGTCAGCCGACTCCATTTTCCTCAAGGGTGTCGCGTCGCGCTCACGGATTTGAGCAGAGTAACGAATGAAGAGCCTAGTTGTAGTGCGAGCGAAGAAGAAGGGGAGCTGGGGGTTTTATGTAGGAGTGAGGAAGAAGGGGAGCTGGGTTTTCTGTAGGAGTGAGGTGAGGAATTTCGGGGTACGAGTGGAGCGAGCTGACATGAGGTGGGTGGGAGCGAGGAGGAAAAAGAGCACCCAGGTTTTGGGGGGGGGTGCTGGGTGTGGGTAGCTCCCCTCATTCAGTAAATATATGAGCTTTTGAATTGATTTTACTATTTACTAGTGTGGATGGGCTATTTTGTCTTGGGCCTAGAGAAACAATTACTACTAGTACAGTGGAGACACTCTACACCTACCCAGAAAAACAATTACTACTAGTAAAGTGGAGACACTCTACCGCTTCTGGCTCCTCCTAGGTCATTGAAACATCTCCCTCTACTGAATGCCGTTATATTTTTGTTCACCAACATGTGAGCCATGCAGCGCGCAGGCCTAAATGCCATCCACCAAATTAGAAGGCAGTATGCAGGCGAAGAGTCACCCCGGTCGTAGCGCGGCAGTAACGAGCCATCGTATCACAAAACCCCACCTCCCCACGGTCTAAGTTTGATGAACAAAGCAACCATCATTTCACTCTTCGCTGAATCCCCTTCTCCCTCACCGTCTTCAAGAAAGGTAACACTCGCATCTGCCACTGTTCTTCTCTCTGAACGAAGGGAAGGTAAGCGGATCCGTGATGTTGGTATATTTTCGTTCAAAGAAAAAAAAGAACTTTTGCAAAGCAATAACTGATCCTCACTCTCTTTTTTGTTTCATTGTCATTGCGGTTGTGTTTTCCTTTCAGTGGTCTCCTAGTATTCGTCAGTTTCATGATGGACCAAGGAGAACCAGGCAAAGATCTGTCGATATTGGAGCAGACGCGGGAGGCTGATCCCCACGAGACAGAGAGCTCCAAGAAGATGGAGGCAACCACCGAGCAGACCTCAGATACGCTCATGGTCACTACTGAGATGGTCAACGCCCCATTTGAGGTTACAGC
>NC_041383.1:782928858-782940395 GCF_002162155.2 Triticum dicoccoides
TCTTTGCTGATCTCGATTGTGGTTTTTCATCTAAGTATGTGGTGATTTTTTTAGAAAAGGAAGTATGTGGTGATTAATAATGCAAAATTTTATTAGCTTCGATGCCATGCTATACATAGTGGTTTAAATAACTTGTGTTTCTTATACTGAAAAGTAATTCAGATTTTGTTTCTGTTTCAATTAGAGCCCTGATGCAGACAAGGATTGTGTGGTTGTACATGTCACTCGCTATGAGGCGGACGACCTGAATATACGCACTGGGAAAACAGAGTTCTTAGGCTGTTGGATCCTGGAAGCCATTTGTGGTTATACCGATGAAGAGTTGTATTCCAGCCTCACTGTTGTCAGGCGTGTTGTCCAGGGTGTACTAAAGCACAAGAAGTTCAAAGCTACTCCTTCGTTTGTGAGGCATACTGTTCTTGTCAAGCTTACACAGGAAGATGACATGGCATGCCTCCACAAACAAGTTTATCAGTGGCAAGGCCACAAGGTTGTCTTCATGAAGGTTCACATGATTGAGCTGCTGCGGGACGTCCTCGATGATGTTCATGGCAAGGTTCGTCTTGTGTCCAGCCCAAATTAGATTGAGGCATGAAATAGTTGCCCCAGCTAGTGTTTAATAGTAGTTTGGATTGTGTCTAATTATCCGAACCTTGCCTGTTATCGACCCCTCTGGGGCTAGTACTCTGTTTGAATCCGTCTATGGGAACTGCTGCTACTTTTGTGTGCCCGTGAATCATGTGAGAACCATCGTAATTGTTGCCAAAACAGATGCGTCCTCACTAGTTTTTTCATGAATATGGCATGGTAAGACATAAGTTGTCACGATTTATCATACGAGCAGTGTGTGTTTTGATGAAATAGAGCACTCGTTCGAGAACCGTGCGCTGACGTATACATAAGTACTTGTAAACACTGTTGGTGTTACCCCACTTGTAAGCAGTTGTGCAAAACACGACACGTTGGCTCAGCTCGCTTCAACACTAGGCTATCGACCAGCTAACAATCAACAATCTGCTGACTGACATATAAGCAACTATGTATCTTGTTACAGTGGTTCATGTAGTTAATTGAGGCCACAATGTAATAAATTCCAAACGTTCGCACGCTAGTCCAGCGCTCATGTGGAACACTCACATTAAACTCGTCTTCATAAAAAACATGAAAAGCATAAGTTAAGCAATTTTATACATCTTAATGATTCATAGAACATAACAAACATATACTAGTTAATAGCAAAAGAAAAGTTGTGAGAAGGTTTACAAATCAGGAAAAAACAAGCAAGGCTTCTATGAGCAAAGGGCCTCCCGGCAGGCTTAAATTTCCTGGAGTTCACTCTGGTTTTTTCTTGTTGCCACCATCCAGGGTTAGGTTCTCTCATTCCAGAATAACCAATTATAATTGTGGTCGCAACTGGAATGCTGAACTGCACCATGCAGTGTACTGACCAGGTGAAATTCTTGTGCATTCCACTAAATTTAAGCACCGCTATTTGCAGAAATAAGCAGACCACAATGCCTCTTGTCCGCGTGCCTGTCCAAAAAACCACCGTGCAGCCGTGCCAACTAGTCCTGGGTCCATGGATGAACTGGTAGAAAGTGCATTCCGGACTAGGATGCAGTTGTTTTCGCTCGTCCCTGCACTGCAATCAAGAAGTAAAACGTACGAATCAGCTTCTTTTAGATTGCGTTGGTCATTCTACCTTAGTTACTACCAATGTAGGGATACCTTGAAGATGGGAGGTTAGACGACGGCAACAAGGGATAGCCATCTCATTTTGCGCAGTTGTACTAAAACTGAGGTGTGTGCTTTTGATTGCGCGGATAGAAACGATACGGAGACAGACATCCCGAAACGATATGGAGACAGACATCCCTGTTTGTGCAAATACGAAATAAGGTTATTTAAACAGTGACAGATATTACTACTTTCCCTCGTTTACTCTTAGAACCAAGTCCTAGATTCATGCTACAACTTTCCCACTTTCTTCCCTGTTTGAACCAACGCTTTGAGTCGACTGTATGAACTAGCTTTACTTCTAATAATAGAAGTCTAGGTGACTTTGGAACAGCAGACGGAAGTAGAAAAGGATCCACGCGAAGGGGGAAGAGCTGGGGCAGTAGAGCAAGGCAGGTTTCGAAGGAATATATACCTGAGGGTCGTCGGCATGTGGCAAAGATGGCGTTGGGAGGCCGCATCTTGGCCACAATACCACAGGGAGGAAGAAGGGGTCGGAGGCCCTCCCGAGCCGGCGCTCTCTCGGAGAAAACGATACGGCCGCCGATCGGGACGCGCGGGCAGCCGTTGGTATCCTCCCTCGCCGCCGACGACAGCGTGAACGATGCACCCACACCCCTGCCCCGGTCAAGGTTGTCCGGCCGGATTTGTGACCAGCCATGAGCTGAGAGAGAGAGAGTGTGGCCACCTATGTCTTGCTTAGATCTGGAGAGCATGAGAGAGTGAACGAGAGGAACCCTAGTAAAGCAAGCGCTAAGGCTCCTGCTTTTATATATAGTGGAGTGATTTTGTTGTACCAGCTTCAAAAAACTGCGCTCCTACGTGTACCCGCGAGTGGGTGTGAGAGAACTAGTGCGTGCGTGCATCGCTTCTCTTCGTGAGAGTACAATATACTATGACCAAAGAACGTTCGCCGCAAGAGTAATAGTATAAGTGTGTGACGTGTGAGCTAAAATAAAATGTGTGCGCCGTCTTTTGTTTTTTAGAAGTTCTGAGGGTAGGGTGTGACAAGCACATATGTGCGTGACGTCTACCTGCAGATAGACTGTGGGTGCGACGTGCAAGTCTGCGAGAGGACTCGGGAGAGTCGTGACTCGTGAGGGTGCGTGTGCGTGAGAGAGAGGGGGGCACGTATCAATGCAATGCATGTGTCCGTAAATCATTATCTGACAAACGTTCGCCACAAGCCTTTTCCTGACGAACGTCGTAAGAACCGTTAGATCGGCATCCGACAGTGTCAGTTTTTGCCATGTCATTTAACAGAACAACCACTCCTCCTACACACAAATCTTCCACGTGAGTGTTAGCAACCGTCGTATGCTCCCTCCGTTCCGAAATGCAGTTCATATAGCTTTATTGAAAATTTGAACCTCGCAAACTTTTACCAAGTTTTCGTGTACACGATTGCACATGTAGAATACCATGTATATATCATTTCATTCATCTTCGAGAGGTAACTATAAAGATGGGTGAGGAGTCTACAAAGAAAGACCATCGTATCACCCACAACAATTTCAACCATCCTTTAGTGTCGAGGAATATCATAGGAGCTCTATATGATATGATTTTTATAGGATTTTTCCTTTAGAGCCAATTGGTTCACATGAATAGATCCATATACTCCACATTTCAAAGGAAATAAACATGATATCATTTCTATAGCTTTAGAGCCACTTGGTTCATATGAATGGATTCCTGTACTCCCTTAATTTCAAAGGAAAATAAACATTAGCGTATATTCAATAGAAAAGTTCCTATGATATGAACCAAATTACATCTCTTTTCTAATCCTTCCTCATAGGAATTGGGATACATGTCATTTCTAGATTCAATAGAAAAGTTCCTATGATGTGAACCAAATGACATCTCTTTTCCAATCCCTACTCATAGGAATTGAGATGCTCCATGTCATCTCTTTCCCTACAACTTCCATGTATACATCTGCTATTCCTAAATAGATAGTACAACCCACTAGTAGCTTTTTTCCAAAACATGCAACTATGGCACAAGAACTATATAGTGTGCCAATAACTTTGAAAGATGGTCGCTGGATGAAGCTAACCCGATAGTGGAGAGATAGGCAAATCCGAGCACTACTGGCCGTTGGATATCATCAACATTCCTCCAGATCTGCCACATGTACAATTTAGAAGACTCCATGGTTGAACTTAAGCATAATGCACAAACCTCAAAACACAAGCACTTCTCCTTTGTTCTAGAATCTTATGTATCATAATTGATTTTTTTTCTAAATGAATTGCCATTATTTGTTTTTTACTTTATGATTTACAATGCACAACCCCATGAATCTTAACATTTTTATAAAACTAATTGATTTTGAATGAGATGAACTATAAGAACTAAACGAACATCTACATCATGCATATATGACTCAAAGCTTTACATGCTATAGTGTGTATTTATTCATAATTTGGTTTCGAAATCTCATGCGTTCAATACATGTGTACCTTACTAGTTTTGAGTAGAGTAGCAAATTTCACGCGGCCCTGGGTATATCAAAATGCAGGGCCCATGCATCATTGCCTTTCGTTCGAACCTACATCCACAATTTTTTGTACGTACTATATCTCCACTGGTCCCCGAACCCAAAATGCTGCCTCGTTCCCGTAAAACCAAGCGGCCCACACATATTTAAGGCATCGACTCGAACCCGTTTACTACAACATGGCCCCGCACGCCGTAGTACTCCTACAAACCCTACCGCCACACTGCATCATCAGTTTTCTTCAAGAGGACGAGGGAGAGGCCGATTTGTAGTGGAGGTGCTTTCAAAAAAAAGGATCTGTAGTGGAGACCCCTACCCTAGGGTGCCCTAGGTAGCTGCCGCACACATCATTGTTTTCTCTTTTCTTTATGCTCTTGCGCCCTAGAGTGAAATGATGGTTGCTTCGTCCGTCCAGCTTAATGCGGGAAAGGTGGGGTTTGTGATTTGACCCCTCATCGCTCATTTTCTACTACTGCGTCGCTACGACCGGGGTGCCTCCAATTCCAACCGCTGCTCCGAACTGTAATTTGGTGCATTGCAGGTGGAACAAGACAGTGGATGAGCCACATGTCGGCCAAAGGGGTCCTGTTAAGTGTGTCGCCATTTCGTGTGCGGACTGACCCTGCTTGAGTTGCTACGCCAACACGACAGGAGCATCCTACCACTTGGTTTTGCTCCTTGGTGAATCCCGACTATATTGATCTAAAAAGATACGTGCTGACCTACCCTCTCCATCTCGGTTTTTTATTTTTAGGCGTCTCGGTTTATAGCGCTTGCATGTAGTTCTAGGTCATCCATTTGACTAACTAAATATGAGTTACTATGCCACAAAAAGTATATCATTGGATTCTTAAGCGGATGTAGTTGTATTTAAAAGTCGAGGGTGGGGCTTTTCTTGCGCGATACGCGGGGCAGTTCTGTCTAGTCGGTTCGACAAAGACGCGAGAAGACGAGGGAGTAGGCTGCTGCAAACGTAGGGCTGTGTGATTTGACAGCGAGTTACTGCTGGACAGGTGGGGCCCCGTGATTTGACTTGCCATTATCATTTTAACTGCGGCACTACGACCGGCGTGAGTCTCCCGATTCCTGACCACCTCCATACAGGTGCCTCTCCCAATGCTCCACCATGTAGTAGAGGCTGGCTCTTGCATGAGATCCCACTTCTCCACTTTTTCCTTGCCTCTCTTTCCTCCACATATGCAAAAATGCCATGTAAAGCGCACTAGTACTTACTTGCTCCTACAGGTGCTTAAGCTTGCCACATAGGCATAAAGTCTGATGTGGCAAGTTAATTAAGAAGAGAGAGACTAGTTTGGTGACCCAAGGAAGAAATGGTGCTAAGCGCGTGTACCTAGGTGAAAAGACAATTTTGAGTCTATAGCTAATTAAATGAAGCAAACTTAGCAACACCATTCACTACAAAAAAAATACACTTCCGTGATGATACGTGTTTGTCACAGTAGGTCGCATTTTTTGTCATGCATGTACATCCATGACAAATTTATGACAGAATCAAGATAGTCATACCGGTGTTGTCGTAGAAGTGTTCCATGACATTACCAAAATTATCATCATGGAAGTGTCCACTTCCAGACGATAAATCGTGCGTCACAGAAGTGCTTTCGTCAAGGGTGACCGACACGTAGCATCCACCATAACGGAACACCGCTAACCTATCGGGTCGGGTTTTGGATCCGATAACCCGTTAACAGCCCCGAGCAATGGGGATTTTCCATGTGTAAAATCATCATTGGCTGGAGGAAACACGTATCGGCTCACCGTTGGGACAGATTTCATCCACTCATTGGACGAAAGACGCCTATGGTACGTCGACATGTGGCACGGACCAACAGAGGCCCATTCCTGTGAAAAGGTCGGCCCAGTTAAAATTAGCAGGCCAACCCATATAAGGCCTACTTGTGTCAGGTCCATTTAAGCCCACGGCCCATACGAGATGAGCCAATTCGGCCCGTCAACGGCCCGATAAAGATTTGACACCATTGGAGCCCATCGTCAGTTCAACCCTGTTAACAGCCCGCTATATATCTGGGCTCAATATCGGCTGGATGAGATTTCGGCCTGTTAACGGCCTGTTTAATGGATGGGCCAATTTTCAGGATGTACATCTTTCGGCCTTTTAGCGACCCATTTAAATGTTGGGCTAGTTTCCGGCCCGGTGTATCTTTCAGCCTGTTGACGGCCCATAAATCTGATGGGCCATTTGTTGTCGGACCTGAGTTTTGGCCTTTTAGCGGCCCATTTAAGTGTTGGGCCAATTTTCTGGCTCGGTGTCACTTTCAGCCTATTGACGGCCCATAAATCAGTTGGGCCATTTTTAGTCGGACCTAAGTTTTCGCCTTTTAGCGACCCATTTAAGTGGTGGGCCAATTCCCGGCCCTGTGTGACTTTCGGCCTGTTAACGGACCATAAATGAGTTGGGCCATTTGTAGTCGGACCTTAGTTTTGGCCCTTTAATGGTCCATGCCCTTCATGGTCCAATACTAGCCCGGTTTCTCTTTCGGCCTGCTAAAGGCCCACAACACAGTTGGGACATTTACAATACGACCTGACTTTCAGCCTCTTAGCGGCCCATGGTCTTCATGGTCCAGTACAAGCCCGCTGTCTCTTTCGGCCTGCTAAAGGCCTACAGTATAGTTGGGCCATATGTAGCCCAAACTTAGTAACAGCCTATTAACGGCCCGTGAAATAAACTGGGGCCACCTGTTGCCCGCTTCGATGTCGGCCTGTTAATGACTCGGGAGGTAAGAGGGCCGACCATTAACTTTCGGCCTAGTAACGGCCCATTAACTTAATGGGCCCACTAATGTTCGTACATGTCTTTAGGCCAAATTAGATAATTTGAGACCATTAAGACGAGCAATTATGCACAGGACAAAAACCGATCATGCAAAGGTACGGCATACAGGGAATAACGTTGCACATCCAGCATATATTACAGGAAATTACATCCACTGGGCAATCAAAGATTGATGCTAGTGCAAATAAATGAGCAGAACCTAACCATTTACAACGTCACAATCTGCAACCTCAGCACAGATGACGCCCATAAGCATGTGGGCAAGTTCTTTCTGCTTTGCTACACTGTCTCTGAAAACATTGATCAGTTGTTGTGTCGCACGACTCTGCACCTCTGATTCATCCACCATTTCCATCATTGCTTCAGCCATTAATTGGTTCACAAACATACATTTTTCCATTGCATTCGAGACAGAGGATACTGAACAGATTCAGATGGCGATTTTGGCAGGCTTGTATTATTGATAGTGGAGAGTGTCTCGACCACTGCATCATAACATAAATTAGGACAGGAACCAAACAGATTAATCATGAGTTATTGCCATATTACCTGGCCTAGATTTACTGGAAAGAAACAATGGGGTTGCCTTGCTGTTTTCAGAGTTTTTCTTCTTATCTTCAGCAGCCTGCACAAAATTAACACACTATCATTGCTATCATTGGCCAAGTCAGATAATAGGAAAGCAAAATTGACACAACGAACGTTTGGGCAAGTTGCCTACACCAAATTAACACAATATGGCACAGCTATCATCAGCCAGGTAAGGTAGTACGAAAGCAACATTGACACAATGAATGAATTGGCAACCAGAGAAGCACTACAATTCAGTAATGTGCGTGATATGAGATAGTACATTCATGCAGCTCAGTATGCAAAACTACCAGGCAGTTTTCCTTACAAAAATCAACATTGGCGCCTTTAACATTTTGCTACAACTAATTTTAGATCAGATAAAGGTTAGATTCACGCCGATTAACAAAATACATGCTAAAAATATAGTGATATACAATAGGTACTTACATCAGCATTGGAGCATAGAGAATCCCCGCAAGATATTTTCCTCGAATACGATCCCAATGGATGAAGTCTTCTATCGTTTAACCTTATTTTCTAAAAGAGAGATGGGTAAGAAACATGTAGAAAATATGATCAGAATGCTATAAAATTTCATGATGCGAGGATACGCATACGCTTCTTAGAATGGAGTTGACATTCTTTTGCTGGACTGGAGCGGACTAGTTCTTTGGCCACTGGAATCTTCTTATTATCAGTGGGAGTTGGGTTTCTCTGTGCTGGATTAGTATCTATGAAAAATGGAGTTGGTTTATTATCTCCTGGCGTTTGGATCTTTTGCAAAGACCTGGTTTGTAAACCTTCAGATTCTAACAGAGCCGTCTTCCCCTTGCATGCCTTATATAGAAGAATGGTGATTCAGTTATAAAACATGCTACAACAGAGATGGAATAGGTACTGAAGAATAGAAAGGCATGACATATTGACATGTATTCCCTCCATCCGGAAATAAATGGACGGGTCTAGGCGTATTTCAGTTCTAGATACATCCAGTTTTATCCATTTCTGCGACATTTAATCCAGACGGAGGGAGTATGATGTAAGAGCTAGGGATACAACAGGACAACACAGTAAAAAAACACTGAAAACCCCACTGCAGAACCAAAGTATTCAAACCCACTGATATGAGATAGTACACTCATGCAGCTCAGGATGCAAAACTATCAGGGAGTTTTCCTTGCAAAAATCAACATTGTGGCCTTTAATCATACATTTTGCTACAACTAAATTTAGATCAGATAAAGGTTGGATTCACGCTGATTAACAAAATACATGCTGATATAAAAATATAGTGATATACAGCAGGTACTTACATCTACATTGGAGCACAGAGAATTCCTGCAAGAATCTTTCCTCATAAACGATACCATTGCAGAAATTCTTCTATCTGTTAAGCTTATTTTCTAAAAGAGAGATGGGTAAGAAACATGTAGAAAATATGATCAGCATGCTATAAAATTTCATGATGCAAGGATATGCGACAGCAGAGAGATGGAATAGGTACTGAAGAATAGAAAGGCATGACATATTGACATGTATTCCCTCCATCCGGAAAAAAATGGATGGGTCTAGGCGTATTTCAGTTCTAGATACATCCTTTTTTATCCATTTCGGCAACATGTAATCCGGACGAAGGGAGTATGGTGTAAGATAGGGATACGACAGGACAACACAGCAAAAAAAACTAGTTGAATGTGAAACTATATGCTAGCGGAATACATACAGAAATAACCAAGGCAACATCCACATGTATGATTGGGAAAATAAGATGGCATTGCAACAGAGCACTAGAACATCACTTCAATGTAAAAAAACATGGTATGGCAGACAAATGAAGTACATACTGATGAATAACAATGCATAAGATATTCAGAAGCATGATGTCCAAATTAAGCAGATGGCATTGCGATAGAGTAGAATGACAGTACTTGAATTTGAAAACATGTTATATGAATGGAATAGGTACTGAAAAACAGGAAGGCATGACATATTTACATGCATGATCAGCATGCTAAGCACATGGCATTGCAACAGAGTAGATACACTCCAGGGCATTATATGCATGTTGTACCCATATCACAGGCCAAGTTAGAGCAAGGACCTTGTGGGGTGAAGAGGATTCATCATCTTTCTGCATGTCTGGTGAAGAACTACCTTTACATGTTCTATCATATTGGGTATCATTGACATGAAGTTTATTGGCCTTTACATTGCTCCATGAGGTTCTTGTGGATATATCAGTGTGTGCAATTATATCTGACATGCATGGAAGACAACTAGTAGTTAGATTTATGTAAATGAGTGCCTGTAGGAGATGACATAAATAGTAGGACTGGGGTTAACTAGCAGCAACAGGTCTCATAAACTAAAGGGAGAACATAGATGAAAGCTAAAGAATATGTATCGTTTGTACTCGAGATTAACTAGATGGCACACAAAAGTATTAAAGAACAACATAGGTAATACTAGAAGTGGTATAATACTATAATCACTAGCCTGTGGGATAGCATTGGTTGATGGATGATAACTATGGAACAGCGTTACCTAAAGAACAAGTATCTTAGCTGAACTATGGAACAGTGTGAACTCCTGAACAAGACCCGTAAGAGATCAGCATGAATATACAGTGAAATGTGATGATCTATTTTCCGTGCTTAGATGAATAACAAAGCCATAAATGTTGCACACAAGTAAGATGAGGGTACAACCTATCTGGCTGCCATCCATAGGAGTGAGCATCATCGCTGACTTGTCGATGGCCCTGCAGTTGTTGTGGCTGTCCATGTCGGGCACGCGCATTCGATGCAGGGAACTGTTGAGTGGGGACTATAGCTCCCTTCTGGTGTATGCTTCCCTTGTTGGAGCAGCTGCGGTGAGTCGGAAGACGGTGTGTCTGAAGATGCAGATAACGCATAAAGTTAAGAACGACATATCTGTTTGATCCGAAGAAATACACTAAGATATCAATTGCAAGGTACGAGAGTGGCCACACGTCTGTTGACTGAAGACTAAATTGGGGTCACACGATTTTATTTTATTTTGGTACTGTCCGATCTACGCCGGATGGCTTGACGGCCGTCTTGTGCCTCCCGGCTGACACTGTTCGGAATCTTCCCCGAAGAGCCAGCGACCAACGGCAGAGCAGCCTGCCTCCGCCGTCCGTGGCCCCGTCCAAAACCCCGCTCCCCGCTCCACCGCACTACCGTGTTGCGCCGCCCCCGGGCCAATCCACAAAGACTCCCCGTCATCCAGATCCGGCGGCGGCAGTACCTTCAACCCACGCAACTCTAAAAGATAGCCATCTAAGCGCTGCTTCCATGGCGAACTTGCGGCCCCGCACCCTTACGTTAGACACCAGCCAACCGGCAGCCTAGGAGCTCCGCCGCCTCGAGGGGTGCTGCTTCCCATTGGGAATCGATTGGCCCAGAATAAAAATTCAGACAACTGACGCCTAAATAAAGTGATTTCAGATGAGGGTGCGACCTATCTGGCGGCATGGTGATGTAGGCAGGTCCAGCTGCCAAGTCAGTGAGGCTGGCGCGGTTGCGGTGGCGACCGACAGCAGGGAAAGAGCGATGTCACCACGGTCGACGGCTATGCGGAAGCAGCCAGGACTCTGGACGGATCCGAAGTTGGAGCCACTCCGGCGCCGTGAACAACGGCGGGGGTGAATCGGCTCCGGTACAGTTCACACGGCCGTCGTCGAGGCAGCACCAGCAGCACGGAGTAAGAGGCACACGGCCCAGTGTACAACGGCAATTGGACAGCATCTCCGGCATTAGGGAGGAGGGCGGCTGTGAAATTGGTGTGGTGGGGGCGCCATGGAGGTGGGGCTGAGGTTTCGCGGCTCGGGAGAAGGGAGCTTCCCGGGAAGAAGGTGATTTGGCGCCCACGATGTATGAA
>NC_041383.1:782940990-782995443 GCF_002162155.2 Triticum dicoccoides
TACGGACGCATTTGTCTGAAATGTGTGGGGGAGTTACAGTTCTACCCTTGCCTATAGGCTTCTCTGCTTGGGTCTGTGTACTGAGGGTCGGGGATAGTAGAGTAACTTTGCTTCTCCCCAAATAGTGGGCGGGAGCGATTTCGGGCGAGGAGGGCGTGTTTTGAACTATAGTGAGCGCGAGCGAATTCGGGCGAGGAGAGCGTGTTTTGAAATAGTGGGCGCGAGCTATTTCGGGCGAGGAGAGCATGTTTTGCCGACCATGGTTTATGAATTATTCGGCACATGTCATTTCGGCCGAGGAGAAGGTGCACTTGGATGAAGTTACGAACCTACCCTCGATGTATAACGGGCCAATTGATGCGTGTCCCACATAGGACGGTAATTTCGCGTCTCCCATTTATTTGCTCGGGCGAATTCCACCGAGCAGAGAGGATGTTTAACGGTTCGTTCAAATTTTGGGAGAACGAGCATCCACGTCTACCTTACCAAGTCGATTCGAATCAAATTTTGAAATATTAGCTTGCCACTTCTTTTTTAGATGGAGAGATGATGCTCGGGAGTAATGTGTTTTTACATGCTCGTTGCTAGCGATTTACTATATGACAAATAGTTGCCCACTCAAAAACGTGAATCAAACCCAAAATGAAATATCTAGATTCAATGAACTAGCTCGTTCAGTAGGTCAAAATAGTGAACTAAATCCAAAATTGAACACCTCAATCGAGTAGCATGTTGTACAGTATTATAGTACTCCAAGAACATGTTGAAAGTCAAATTAATGAACTTGTTTGATATACGCATATATCCATTCATGTGTGGATTGCAGACAACATGGTCTCCAATTTAAATATTTGAATGCAAGTTTATATCAGTCTTTGATGCATAAAACGCGACCTCCCTCTCTCCCGGACTCCTGTTCGCTCTCTCTCTCTCTCACTCACTCGCCGACAATCTTCAATTCGGTCGCACGCATCCGACACAAAAACCTTGTTGGTCCCTCTCCCTTTCTCTCTCTGTGTGTGTGGGGGGGGGGGTCTTTCTAGTCCGCACTCATATATACACCATCTATAGGTCTCTCTCGCACACTATGTCTGATACTCTAGCTAGTCCAAGCTAGATATCTTAGGTGCACTCATGGTACGCACACAAATTCCTTGGCTCTTTACCCGTAACTCTCTCATGCACCACTATGTCGTCTCGGAGCTCTTCCCCCCCTCTCTCAAACTCTCCATCCACCTGGGTCACACATACACATGCATATCTCACTCGCACTCGATAGGCCCATCTAAAACTCTATCTGCCTCCATTGTTCTCTCTCCATCTCACACGCACACACACACACAATCTCATGCCCAACTAGCCAAGTATGATGGTCTCTTACTCAATTGTAGGAGCACATAGTCCCCCCTATATGTATATGACTATCTAATCTTAGTCTCCATCACAAACATGTGCATGGTCTATCTCGATTTCTCTCAGGGCATCTTTCTATCGCGCACGCACTCCCTCGATCTCCCACCCATATAGTCCCCTCACGATCTCGAGGGGATCTCTCTATCACAAACACACCCTCTCTCCCTCCCCTTGCGTCCATGCCATCCATGTGTCCCTCTCGACCTTTTTTCCTTGTTGGCCAGACATCTATTGGACATGTGCTACAGGGGTGTCTCTCTCCGTTGCAAACAATCACACACTAGCTATCTTCGTGTATCTCCTCGCCTCGCTTTTCCATCTCGGAGATGCATGCGTGATATGATCGCATAAGAAACGAAAAAACACACACTCTCTCTCTAATTTATCGTTTGTTGTCACTTTCTCTTTCACACACATACTCTTTTTGCACACTTACTCATTCTCCTTCACACGCACTTGATCTGTCTCGACTGAGGCACTCACCTTCGTCCATAGCACATAGATTTATTAAAAAGTCAAACATCACAAAGTTTGACCATGTACGTGGAGAAAAAGAATTACATCTAGTGCGGCAAACATATACCATTAGATTCACCATGAGATGTAGTTTTGTATGATGTATCTTTGGTATTGTAGATATAAATAACATTTGCGTAAACCTGATCAAAGTTTCCAAAGTTTGACTTCTAAAAAATTTACATGCACTGCATTATCGAGCGGATGGAATATCTCTTTCCCCCTCTCAACTATCTGACGCACCACTCAGCCTTATCGAGGCTCCTCAATCTCTCTCAAACTTTATTGGTCAGTTTGGTTTGTGACCTGACCCTCATGCCTTGATGGTCGGTACTGCCTGGTGTGGATATGAGATGTAAAATATTTCTGCCTGGCCAGGCTTGTGTGGTGCTGAAGCGTTTGGTTCATGCCTGGGCCAGGCAAAGCATCAACGTCCCATCAATCAATCCATGCATCAATTATTTAATGCTAATATCCATCCATGTTGCTGTTAGCCTCGTGGACGCACGACCAGGCACGGCCAGGCGTTCAAAATCGGTTGCTTGGGCCAGGATACTTGCAGTGTGTGGAGTTCAGCCAGGCTAACTAAAGTGCTAGGGAACCCAGCCCAGGCGGGCTTTCTTTTTCGCAGGGTAGCAACCAAACAAGCGTGCATGAAATCCATCCACAACCCCAGGCCACGCAAAAGATGCTCACGACGCAAGCCAAACGGGCCTTATATCTCCCTGGTTCACACATACACATGTCTCGCTCGCGCTATACATATAGACCCATCCAACACTCTCAACCCTTGTTCTCTCTCCATGTGACACGCACCCCCCTAAGTACCATAATCCCTCACTCCATCATAGGCTCTATTTGGATCCATGGGTTAGAGTTAGTTTGGGTTAGTTTGGAGTCAACTAACCCAAAAAGATCCCTCCAAAAAAACTAACCCATCCAAGAGGTGCTTATTTGGGTTAGTTCTTCTCGGGACCACTAATAAACACTTTTTTCTCTTGCTCTCCCCGTAGCAGATCCCTCCCAACATCCTTGAAGCTTCTCGTCCTCTCCCTCCCTCCCTCTCGCATCGCCCATGAAGGTGCCTCGCCGTATCCGCGCTCCATCTAACCCTGCCATCCAAACACCTCTTTACTTAGAGTTAGTTCAGGGTTAGAATCTAACTCTAACCTCTAACTGAGTTAGAGTTTCCAAACAGGGCCATAGGCGCAAGCACTCCCCCCCTCCTAAGTATGATTATCTCTTACTAGCCATCAGGAACACACGTATTGTCTCCTTCCATCCATACGTCTATCTCGATATCTCTCGGGGCATCTTCTATCGCTCACACACCTTGTCACTCGATATCCCACCCATGTAGTCCCATAACGATCTCCAGGGGATCTCTCTATGACAAACATACACTCTCTCCTCCCCATGTCTGCATTTTCTCTGTACGTCTCTCTCGACCTATCTCGCTTGTTTGTCAAACCCCTCTTGGCCACGTGCTAGGGGTCTTCCTCTCTCGGTTCCAAACAACCACACACTATCTACTCACCTTGCCTCCGTTATCGAAGATGCATGTGTGATATGTTTGCATAAGACACACACGCTTTTCTCCACTTTTATCGTGTGTTGTCCATGTCTCTTTCACACACACACACACACACACACACACACTTTTTTCACTCTCTCTCTCTCTCTCTCTCTCTCTCTCGTCAGGGACTCTGTCATGTCCATAAGCATATGGATGTTTTGAAAAGACAAACCTCAGAAAAGTTTGACTAGGTATATGTGGAGAAAAACATTTACATCTGAAACGATCATTAGATTCATCACAACATGTACTTACTTCATACTATCACTTATCTTTGGTATTGCCGATATAAGTAATTTCTTTATAAACTTGGTCAAAGTTTCAAAAGTTTGACTTTTAGAAAATGTTGTAACTACATTATCGAACGGAGGGAGTAGCTCTTTCTCTCTCTCTCTCTCTGCTATCTCTCACAGGCCTCCCCTCTCACTCGAACTCTCTATACCGACGGATTATACGCTCATTGTGTCAACGTATAGCTCTGTATATTGTTTAGTTGACCGGTTAACCAATCCACATGCTGCGTTGTCAGCTCATGTTTTGTATCTTGGTGTGCTGGCCCATGTGGCAGTGGGTGAAAATAAGTAAACTAGAGGCCCATCTGACACGCGATGAAGGAAACAAAGTTGAAACCACTCGGGGTAGCACCCCGCACGCTAGTAAATTGAGGGTGCATTGAGGACAAACTTCTTGCGCGCGAAGGACGCACTCGCGCACAATTCACCACTGCACGGCGGCATGCACAGAAGGATGCACTCGCGCACACCCAGCACACAACACACACCAGCACACGTGTACACCGGTGTCGCTGCTGGTTGAGATGGACGGCAAGGCAGCCAACAAGCGGAGGCCGCTCGAGCCAAAACCGCATCCGGCGAGCCTGGACTTCATCAGCAGCCTCCCCGACGACATGCTGCTCGTCATCATTGGCCACCTCCCCACCAAATCTGCCGTGCGGACCGCCCTGCTCTCCCGGCGGTGGCGCCCCCTCTAGCGCTGCGTCCCCCTCAACCTCACCGTCTACAGCTGCCTCTGCGACGGGGATTGCAAACGCATGGCCGCAGTCTCCAAGATCCTTTCATCGCACCCTGGGCCAACCAGACGCCTTGACATCCACATGTTCAGTACCAACTACAAGGTCCAACCCAAGTTCGACGAGTGGTTCTTATCCCCCGCCCTAGATCAGCTCGAGGAGCTCAGCTTTGAAGCTGGACGATGTCACTCTCTGCCACCGTCCGCGCTCCGCCTCACGCCAACACTGCACCACGCCAGCTTCAGCTCCTGCTATCTTCCCCAGATTGATGCCGCGCCCGCCCTTCTTCTCCCTCAACTCAAGCAGCTCGACCTCTTCGACGTTGTCATCTCGAAGAAGGCTATCGAGCACCTGCTCCGCAGCTGTACTGCGCTCGAGTACCTTCGTCTTGAGCAGATCCACGGGTTCATTAGCCTCCACATCGCCTCGACGAATCTCCGATGGATTTATGTGTCTTGCTGGCCCCGTAACAAGACATAAATTGGGAAGAAATCACTCCAGCTGTTCCATGTTATGGTCATTGAGAATGCGCCTTTCCTTGAGAGATTGCTTATATCGGATCTAGAAGGTCCAACAAAAATCAGGGTCATTGACACGCCGAAATTGACAGTGTTGGTGTACTCGTCTGCCAAATTCTCCAAACTCTTTATTGGATCCGTAATCGTTCAGGTACAACACTCATCTTCTTCTCCGTCTTCTTGAAATTCACATTTTTAAATTTCTTCTTGATGTATTTACGACCGTCTTCCAGAAAATGATTCCCACAAGCTTGACCCAGTCCATGCGCACAGTGAAGATCTTAGCACTAAAATCTATCGGCCCCAATCTGGATCAAGTTGTTGGATTCCTTACATGCTTTCCATGCACTGAGAAGCTACTCATCGAGGTGAAACTTCTTTCCTATTAGTAAACGGTAATCACAACGTAGCTCAATTTTTTCGTAATTTTCCCAAATTACGATGACAAGTGTATTGTTCAAAACTACATCTACGCACTGCACGGAAAGAAATGTTTTTAGTATTTTTTTTCTCACGTGATCACCTGCATCATTTTTATGCTATACTACTATAGTAGCCTAGGCTAGTCATAGTGGAAAGTAACTTAGACTACTCCAGTAACTCTATGGTTACCCTAAGGGCAAGTACTACTACTACCTTCGTCCTGGTTTACTCTTCCAATTTTGTAGTATCAAAATTTGACCATAGATTTAACTGACAAAATGTTAATGCATGTCACTAAGAACTATATCGTTGGATTCGTATTTGAACATAATTTCAAATTGTGTAATTTTTAGTGACATGCATTGGCATTTTCTTAGGTAAATCTATGGTCAAAATTTTATACTAAATACGAGGTAGTATTCCCTCCGTCCCAAAATTCTTGTCTTACATTTGTTTAGATACGGATGTATCTAACACTAAAATGTAACTAGATACATCCGTATTTAGACAAATTTAAGACAAGAATTTTGGGACGGAGGGAGTACAAAAGTGGGCTATGTAGGCCAAAACATGTGCCAAATTCACTTGTGATGCATTTGGCATCGATGCCCCTCCATTGCTCACCTGGTGCCCGAATCTGGAGCACCTACTTTGCTCCGGTGCCAAATTAACTCACGCAATGAAAAAACACTACGTGGGAGAGAGAGAGGACGGAGGCAATAAAAAAACACTTGTTTGGGAGAGTGAGAGGCTGGTGTAGTTGGTTTGATTGATTTGTTTTCTGTGTGCACAGCGGTGCCAACTCTCTCACATCGTGAGAGCGGTGCCAAAATCTTTTGATTTGACATCGATGCGTATTATGTGGCATACTTTTGCGAAATATGGCATCGGCCACATAGTGGAAGGAAACAAATGACCAAGCTCTTCATGTGCTCCTAGTTAAATGAGAGGAAACAGAAACAGAGAGAGAGAGAGGGAGAGAGAGAGTGAAAAAATATCACTAGCCAGCCAACCCTATCGTATGAGCGAATGATATTGGTACCTCTTGATGACACGGCAATCTTATGCAGCCAGCTGCTCTAATATGTTCTCTTCTTTTGCAGATAAAAAAAGACCCGAAAGTGAGAAAAATGTGCTGCAGTATAAAAATCTCATCGAATGCCTTGATCTCCATCTTACAGAAATTGATTTGATCGACTACCGAGGCAGCACATCTAAGATTAAATTGGTCAGGTTCTTTGTTCTGGAGGCAAGTGTGCTCAAGGTAATGAGGTTTGGCATTCTCTGGCGCAACAATGAATGGTGTGCTGATCACCACAAGCGTCTAAGCCTAAATGACAAAGTCTCCACAGAAGCTGAATTTGTTTTTGAAACATCAAGTGGCCAGAGACTCGAAAACTTATTTGCCCATTAGTGACTTGTCAGGGCAGTGGATTTTAGTTTGTACGACAACGCTGCATCCACCTAAAGTTACGAAAGTTCTTACGTGAACTTCCTAGTAATTCCCTCTTCCTAGGTGCAGCATTACTCCTAACATTTGTAATATCAGTTTGAAACTTGTAATATTGCCGTGTCCTATTCCTGCGTTTTCAAAATCCTGCGAATCAAACAGGTCCTAAGTTGGTGATGATGTTGTGCCTCCCATCTTTCACCAGTAGCCGTCGGATCTAGATCTGACGCATACAAACCAAGCTTCTCCATTTTTGCAAAAAGATGCCCGCACTTGTTCCCTATTTACAAACAACTCCTTGTCTCTCACAATCAGCTTTATCTCCTCCCCACCACATCTAGAAGGTCGTGGAAAAATCTGGCGCGATGGCCGCTGCCGGAGCAGTCCACCCCCAATCTTGGTGTTCCGTGCAATGCACAGGCATCTACGCACGGGAAATTATGTCGAACATGGCTAGTTGTAAGCAGGCTAGCTCTACAGCCATGATGATAGTGACTACAGAAGGTGAGGCTGACTATGGTATGCCGAACACGGCGCCTATACTCAGGTGTCATCTCCGACGCAGGGTCTTGTCACTTCACTATGAGGAGCAGCACGTAATAATTTGACCAACAGGTAGTACAGTGCTAGTACTCCTAGGAGTACTACATTGGTAGTACTACTACTAGTACTAGTAGCACCACCGTCTGGATTTAGGAGTCCTACCGCGTCCATATGGATTTCAGTATTTGACTAGCAATATCTAGTAACGCATGTCACAAAAAATGTACTACTCCCTCTGTAAATAAATACATGGTGTTTTATTCCTATCGGCGAGAGAACTTAATGTTTTCTTGCTAAGTAGAGTCTTAATAGGATTACATGCAATGAACTAAACACTGCATGTCATGTTTGGTAGTCTCAAGTCACTGAAAGCATGCACGGCACACATCTCTCATTGGTTGATATGTCACGAAATAAGAAACAAGGAGGCAGTTAATGCACCGTGCCTAAGTGTTTTGGGATTATTTGGTTTTCATAATGTGACTTACACAACATTTTTGTTTACATGCATTAACATTTTATTAGTTAAATCAAAGGTCAAAACTTGGCGCAAAATGCCAAGGGGACCAATAAACCAGTAAACATCAAACTTCTCTCGTTTGGCCCAAACTAGAGGTCTGGTGAGATGACTATACTGCACCGGCACGGAGGGGGCGCAGCTTCATTGACTTACGGCAACTGCCTTTGGGTGAATGACACGTGGGCCCAGGGGGTGGCTGGCCCACCTATCATATAGCCAAAGGCAGGTGCAGTAGAGGGTCGAGGAGTAGTACGAAATCCTACGCACCTACGCACGCTAACCAAGGGCAAGAGTGATCACTCGAATCGCAAGATCAGATGACTAGTAGAAGCTAAGCTAGACCCATGGAGGTGATGAGAGCGAGCATCAGCCGGCTGTGCCAGATGGTCCACGACGCCGGCCTACGGCCCGGCAACGAGGAACGTCTCCAGGTAGTAATGCTTGAGGCCGGCAGGGCGAGGGGCCGCTTGGACGATAGCTTCGTCTCCTTGTTCAACGAGCTCCTCGTCGGTTTCCTCGACAAGTTCACCATCGTCAAGAAGCTCGCGGACGACTTTGATGTAAGCCTTCAGCCGACACGCCCAGGCTCTGCGATGCCCGCCACCCTCAACGGCCACTATGGTGACAACCTCTTCGACACACTGGTGGCCCTGCGACTGCACGCCGTCGCGCCGGAGAATGTCCACCTTGAGGTCGCGCTCGCCGCGCAGCGCCTGGCGCAGCAAGACACCATGGACATAATCACCCACGTCTACGCGCATGCAAGAGGAGGACGATAGGACACTGGCCTTCTTGGACCGCAGGGCAACCTTGGACTCACTGTTCAGAAGCACGTTGAGCTCGCCGCCAACGCCACTGCTCCTCACACGTCGGTTGGTGACCCGGCGCACTAGGGCGTGAGGATGTCGTTGATGGATTCGTATGTATTTTTATCTTTCCGTCAAATCCATGTAGTAGTATATGATACTACAGTAATTATCTTACCTTTCGCATCAACTTCATAATTTTCGTACGTACTCCATGCATGAACGGCGCCAGAACCAAACTTCTCATTACTCTAGGAAAAATCGTTATTTTCTATCTATCGATCGCGCCATGGAGCAGAACCAAATTTTACAAGTTACGAGTACAAAAGGAAAAGCCTGCCGTGTTCGCGTCGCACCCCCACACGGTTGGTCCGGCACGCCGCTCAAGCGGGAATGCGTGCGGTGTTGCATTTTCACTTACAAGTGGGACCGTAGTTGAGCAAACCGACTATCGGCAAACCCCCACCCCGCCCACCGCGCAATGGCTGAGAAAACAGGAGGGAGAAGAGATGGTTGTAGCACAGACTCCAAGAAAATTGGTGTCGGATGGGACTCGTGTGGGTGGCGTGTGCCGTAGTGCTAGGCGTGAATGCTAGTTATGGCCCATGCCACCCCACTATATCGAGCCTATATCGAGGTACAATACGTAGAACAAATTTCCTGCAGTCCGTGCTCAGCACTCCTCTATCTTTCTTCTCAGCCAGCCAACAGACACGCAGAGCCCATCGTCTGTTTGCTCACATGTGGTCCCACATGTCAGTGAAAATGCAAGCGGACCCACTGAACCTGCACATCTTTCACCTCGACGTGCTGGTGATGAAAAACAAATCCAAGAAAGATCTTCGGTGGCCGCTTTTGGAGTTACTCAAGAGTAGTAAGATTCTATTTACAGTTTAACCCAAGATGCACATCTCGTGGCTTCAACTTATCAACTACCACTCTATTTTCTTTCATGACACGACCTGGATGCTGGATGTCCCACGTGTCGGCAAAAGGAGGAAGAACCCGACCAAATCTTTGGTTGTGCTCTCGGATTAGACTAGTTGCGCTAACTTAAAAAATTTATTGTGCACTCCCTCCGTTCCAAAATACTTGACTTCCATTTGTCCAAAAATGGATGTGCCTATATACTAAAACATGTCTAGATACACATATATTTTGACAAACATGTCTAGATACATGTGTAGAAGCCATGTATTGTGCAACGGAGGGAGTAGAATGGATGCAAGTTTTTGTATTGGGAAGAAGAGTACATCCATATATTGATAGAGCGTTGGAGTTGACCTTACAAGTGGGACCGTAGTTGAGGAAACCGACTATAGGCAAACCCCCACCTCGCCCGCCGCGCGATGGCTGAGTTAGAGAAACGATGAGGTTGAAGAGATTGCTCTAGCACGGACTCCAAGAAATTTGGTGTCAGATGGAAGTCGTGCTGGTGGCGTGTGCCGTACTCCTGGACGTGAATGCTTCCCATGCCACCCTACTACTCCTACTACTTACTATATAGTACTACTAGTATCGAGGATTCGAGGTGCTGGTTACGTATGGCTACAGTAAAAACACCCGCACGACGTGCGAAGCATGTGAAGCTAGTACAAATAGTGTACTACTATTGTTGATGATTGGCCTCATCCGATAACCTATTGCAATGCACGTACAATTATGTATTCGGAAAATATTTTTGTGCCTCGTCGCACCACTCACTCATAGAAGCAACTCGAAAGCCATACATAAATTTAGTAAGTTTATCACAGGCATATCATTTTATTACATACAACAGGTCATCAACCCACATCAACAACGAGGATACATTATAAATACTAAAGTTTTCACCACATAACAAATAACAAGCAATGAATGAACTTCAACTCAACCATTCCTCGGGATTGGAAACGCTTGCTTTGAACCACAAGTGATTCTCTGGGACGGGCCATCCATTGTCGATCTGGAGACCAACGCAGGATGGATCAACTAGGCTGAAGCGGCCTACTATATCAGTACCAGGGTAGGGAACCACCCAAATGTCCGAGGTATAGACACAGTTGCTTCTCATAAATGGTAGTAACGTTGTGTCAACATCAGTTGGATCGCCTTTCACCATCATTGGATAGTTTTGTCCAAGGAAGAGCGAATTTTCTCCAAGACTATCAATTCTGTACCAGGGAGAAGGAGTTGGCGCTAGCACACTAGTATCCATCCCGAATACCATGCAATTGGTGTTGGAATAGGTCCGGAGAGTGCGACCATGGGAGACTACACCTGCTTCCTTAGCAGTAACATCATCAGTGGGCTGTATACACACGAGAAGAGGTGATCCATCGGAATTAGTTGCCAGGCGCCAAATAGTATATGGGCGCTGCTCGTCCTCATGCTCGTGATCATCACCATCATCATCTCCCCCCTTGGTTATAAAAATCTTCAAGTATAGGTGGTGGAATGTTCACAGGACCTTAGAAACACAAGAAGAAGGTTAATTAGTAAGGCTGGCCATGTGGGGGTAACATAAGTAGTATCATGCACTTGGGACTCGCAAACATGCTTATGTGGCAGGCAATTAAGGAAGAGAGAGATGGTTATAGTAACATAGGTAGATACAGTAACATAATAAATGTGATGCTATTATGTGTCATGCATGGCAATAAATGAGACCACCTATGATACTAATCTAAGATACTATGCACTATAGAGGTAGTAACATAAACTAGTAACATATGCATGTTACTAGTCTAAGTTACTCCCCACTATGACCAGCCTTGCTAACCCGCATGCATGTGGATGAAACAATTATAATTACGGTGTAAGACAAATGTACCGAAACAACGAGGATGCCATGCAAAAACAGTGCCACGAGTGGTGGCAGCAAACACAAGGCCCTCGTATTCAATTGCAGCACAGTACTCATCCGTGTACAGAAACTGATTTTTGAGAAATATCCATCCAGTTAAACCACTGACGACGGCAATAAGCTTGTCGAAGATAGCAACAACTTCATAGTTGTTGTAATTCCAAGAGCGGTTGGGGACTCAAGAAATTGCTATCTTCCGTAGAAGACAATCACCATGATTGTATTTGAACGTGCGTACAATACCGGTGTGCTCAACCTCTGGGCAGTCTGCTGAGATTTTTGGAAGTGGAACCCAGTCACGAGTGTACACATTCACAAGTTCCCACTCGTAGTTGGACCCAATGTAAACAACCCAATCTCTATTTGTGCCTGCCCAAGCCTTGCCCTCAAGCGATGGCATCTTAACATCATACGTATCATTATCAAGCGGCATTAACTTGCACAGGGCGAGGCCTCCGTCGTGACGGCGCCAGCAATCAGGGTCACTACAAAGAAGATAGGGGAGATCAAACTGCTCCTTGACTCTTGGGTTCCTTGTAATGATGTTATTAGTTGAGTCGAGAATGGGCTTGAACGAACCTGCCATGCTAGCCGAGGTGATGACGTCGCACCGATCAATGAGTTCCTCCACCACGTCATCTTTCAGATCGGGGCAAGAATAACGGGGTCGTTTCCGTCCTGTTCCCTCCATGGAAAAGACGATCAACAATGGCAGAAGAAAGCGGAAGGGCTGAAGGAAAATGGAGGAGGGAGAGGAAGAGCGTGCAACAACAGTTCCAAATTGAGAGGGAAAGGCGAAGAGTTGGTGGACGATTGCCAGTTTGCCACAGTTCACGAAGGGGCGCCCCGGCCTACACGTCGGTTCGTAAATACTCCTACTACTCGTCGTTGTCTCACTGATATGCGAAACGGAACCACATGTCAACAAGACATGGTGTGTAATTTCTCGTGCAAAATGTGATCTGGCCGCGTTGGCCCGAGGTGCCGCATTAGTTATCGGCCTTTATTTTTTTAATGGCGCGCCGTTCAGTTTTGAAGCACGACTAACTGGTACTGTGCGTAGAGAAAATATAAACTACTCTACCACTACTCCACCTCCAGTACTAGTAGTATAAAGAAGATATATAGGCTGGAGCTTCAGCGCTTTCTTGCCAAGGGCTGCCCACTTGCTTCTCACACTACCACCCTCTCTCCAAATCTAAAAAAGACGGGCCCTCTCTCCCTCCTCACCGGTGGTCACAGATCCACCAAGGAAGAAAAGGACATGCAGCGTTGACGCACTCGTCGTCGGCGAGCGAGGTCACGCACTGATGACAAGGCCGTCCTCTCAGACCTAGCGCCCGCGCGGGATCGCTGCCGTAGTGTGTGCGGAGGACGACGACCGAGCGAAGCCACTTCCTGCCGACCCTCAGGTATGCTACCTCTTTTTGAACCATACCCTTGTTCTATTGCCCCATCTGGCACGTCGTTGCATGTGGATCTTTTTCCACTCCACCATCTTCCCAATTTGCTATCCTCTGCTCTGCTGGCCACGCAGACGAAAACCATAATTTGCACTATTAAAGGAAACCCTACTTCATGCAGACTAATGCATGTCTGGGTTGAATAAGGAAAGGAAGGGAGACTATAGTGTCCAAGAGAGTAGGCATCGAACCCGCATCTAGGTTGAAAAGGGGAAATCAGTAGCTAAGGAACGAGTCTCGTGTCTCTTGGTTGAAGAAGGGTAGAAAGGCATGACAACACGATAGATAATGACCAGGTCGATCTGTTTGTTGTCCTCACATAGGAAAAGGGTGGCTAAAGAGAACAAAAATGGGACGTAATCCAGATATGCTGCCTGGATATTTGTTGCTGTGGGTAACCATACCTCCCTCACCACTCTGCGTCCGTGGAGGTACATCGTACTGGTGCGCCCACTGTCCGAATGGGCCTCCCATGCTCTTATTGCCACTTTTTTTGCTGTTAGTATAACGCCAGCAGTCAACTCAAGCAATGCTACTACTAAAGTGATGCCACATTTAACTAATGCCGCTCTCAGTCTAATGCCATAGATAAATTTAAGGAGTGCCATTTAATGTCACTGGATCATTTCAGGGTTAGCTGTTGATTGTGGATGTATTAAAGATTTTTCAGCTAAGGCATTCTAATGTTGTTGCACAGCCAGTATACCAACGATGAAACTTGTTACTACCTTCAGATTTTTGCACTGTTAATGCTTATAGATTACATACCTCACTTTCATGAGATAAGTTAATTTTTTTGTACAGTGTCACCAAAATGCCAAGGCGCTGATGTCATTTTATTTTGGTTAAATTGCACAGACAATTCTGAAGACAAGAGGAAAGGTCAAGAGTGGGCACCTCCTCCTCCGGCTGTTCTCTTGATTATCAAGAGGAAAGATCAAGTTTCTATGTTTGATCGATTATCAAGATTGGGATAGCAATTTTTAAGGTCCCCCCGAGTTCGAAATGATATTTACCTTGGAGGTACATGGTTTGCAATTTTTTTGTACTGTCATTAGTTAATAATGCTAGTTACCTTCAGACTTTTGTATTTGGTTTAATGCTCATGCACAGCTAGTATACCAATGCTGAAATTTGTTACCTTTACATTTTGTATTGTTAATTCTTATAGAAACCTTCCAGTGCTAGAGTTTATTGAAATTTGTTCAGTAAAACCATTGTACTGTACCCTGTAATAAACTAACTACTCTACTGTTGCACTAGCCACTGGATTAGTGTATATTTGTAGTATTCGAATGGTGTTGCATTAGCGTATGGACATAAATAAAGTGTGGCAAGCTTTCCCAGATATGTGCTCAAGAAAACTACTGCCTATTTTTCTAAATACTAGACGTTTGGGTACTTTAAATTGAACCGCGAAAACATCTTATATTAAGGAACAGAGGGTGTAGAGTTCACTCAAATTATCCCGGTAAGGCTAGTCACACCTTTGTTAAAATTAATGTTCATTATGTTATCGGAGGAGGTTTGTATGTTTGTCTCTAATGCCTGTCTACTACATACCCGACATCATGATGTAATGTTAAGTCATTTCCTTTCGTACAATGTAACTAAATTGTCAAGGCGGTGATGGCATTTTATTTTAGTAGAACTGCACAAAATTTGCTTAAAAGAAGAGGAAAGGTCAGGAATGGCTAAGTTTTTCAGAAAAAAACTATGTATGCCTTCCTGACATCAGCCGCTGTTGCTTTATTTATTCCTTCAAACAGGTGGATAGAAACAGTCTTGCTACCTTTTCCCATTAAGAAATTGGAATGCTTATATTTGTGAGACTATGCTTCAACTAGTGCCACTTTTATAGTAATCACACTTTCAATATCTATGCAAACGGGGATGCTCGATTTTAGTGGAGCTGCACAAAAAGTCCAACTGGTTCAACATTAGGAGCATGTTTTTTTCCAAACCTTTATATCCAATTGGTGGCACTATGAGCTGTTCATTACGAAGGTACATGGTTTGCTACTATCTTGCTACTCTTTTTGTACTGTCATTTGGTAGTAATACTAGTGGTTTGCATGTGAATTTATTGGCAGGGTGGACCTACATTGGAGTTGCAAGATAGGATTCAATGATTGGATGCTCAATTTCGGTTGTATCGATTTCACCTCTTCCATCACTGCGAACATGGTGTGGTATATGTTTACTATCTGCTTGATATTTGTGCAGATAGAGATGTCTGCCCGTTGCTATTTGGCAAACAAACAAAGTGTCCTCAATTTCGGTTGAACTGCACAAGAGAATAGTATAGTCACTGCATGGAGTGCCATTTGAAAATAGACACAAAGATTGGATAGTCACTTCATGGACTACAGAAAAGTAGTACTGTACTATTTACTGGCCAACACTTGGTGCCTCATTGCTTTGGTATGATTATACAATGGGCATCATTTTCCCTAAGTTAAAGTTTGTATTCCGAAAATAGTCTCGCGGTGTGATCGAGAGAAGACCAAATCATATTGCAGTGGATGTTCCTCCATCATGTGTGGTTCATTCTCATGGTTCCAGCTGTTGGTGAAACCACTTACGTTTGCAAGAGGAATTGTAGACTTCACAAACAAATTTGTCTTTCAGTCTGTACTGAATGTTGGCCAAGAGAAGCATCCATGTTAGTAGGAAGAACAGATGTTTTTTCTAGATCTTTGCTTTTGGAGCTACATATTTGTATATGATCTGTGAATCATTGAGATGCATTAACATGTTGATCTTATGTATGGGAATCGTACTACTTAGTTTTAGTTGCGACGCAAGATCCGAAGTGGCTGTCTTTGCTTTTGGAGCTACATATTTGTATATGATCTGTGAATCATTGAGATGCATTAACAGTTACTTATTTCTGTTCTCTCAGTGTTTACAAGTTACTGATCGATCACTAGCTAGCCTAAAAATGCGCACCTGGCAGTTTTATTTGTGACGCTAGATGTGAAGTGGCAGTTTTTTGAATAAAAACGCCTACCTCTGAAGAAACTGACAAGCAACACTATCGATCCTACACGGATAAAAATGCCTACCTCTGAAGAAACTGACAAGCTACACTATCAATCCTACACGGATAAATAGCGTATCACGCACGTACTACCTCCTTTCCGGTTTGCAGGGCTCAATTCAAGAAATGACCTACTCGAAGCTACACGAATAAATAGAAGATCACGCACGTACTAGTACCTCCTTTCCGGTTTGCAGGGCTTAATTCAAACCTCTCACCAACCAAGGTACTCCCTCCATCCGGGTTTATTAGTCCCATGAGCAAAGCAGCAAGACCAACGCATGGCAATAATTAATGGCATGCAGAAGTTTAAGCCTAATTAATTCCAGCGATTTAAGTGGCTACATGCGTGCCCTCGGCTGCGACTCGTTGCATGCTGCTTCGCGTACTGCCTGTGAGCGATTCTGAGTGTCTGCATGCAGCCAGCCGTAATTAAGGCAGCTAACTGATGCAAAAAAAGATACGCTTTAATTGTTGCGGGCTTTTTAAATCCGTGAAATCATTATTGACAAGGAGGGAGATGATTCGAGTGCACTCGTTTGACCGCCATGTCGGCGTGCGACCCAGACGGGACGGGACGGCACAGTCATAATTTCAGTTTCCCTAGTTTTCCATGGCAAGCTGGCGCGATAAGCCATTATGCATTGAATTCCGATGACCGTCGCGCTACCTTCCCCCTATAAGTACTGTTTCCCGGCATTCTCCAGTGCCACCGTGACCCAACTCGCCATATCCTCATAAGCCCCCACCAGCCCGACGTCGCTCGCCACGTCCGCCATGCCCCCGCCTGTCCGCGGCAGGCGACGCCGGAGGCGGTCACCGCCGGAACTAGTGTTCGATTTTGCACCGGAAGGCAGATGGAGGGAGGAGGCATTATATCTATCTTTAGATGGCAATGCGCAGATCGAGGAGTTGTTGGAGCGCGACCGCATGGCGGAGGAGCAGGACTTGTTGGAGCGCGACCGCCTGGTGGAGGAGCAGCGTAACGCCGATTTGCGCCGCCAGCAGGACATGGAGCAGCAGCGCACCGACGCTCTGAGTCGCCAGCAGAGTGCCCGCAACTGGGCCGACTACGTGGAGGCCGGCGCCCAGCAAATAGCCCTGGAGGCTGTCGGGCACGCACGCGTCCGCGATGCTGATTTTTACTACCAGCTCGTCAAGTGGGTTTCCCGCTTGGAAGCCGAAGCTTCGGTGGACCACGCCGGCATGGAAAATGCCAACGCGCGTGAGCAATGCGCCCTATCGCACCTCTGGCAAGTCCGAGGCGAGGTGCAGGACGCCGGTGCCGGTGTTTAGCGTGTACCGCCGGCATCGTCTAGTTAGCTAAGAGTAAGTTATTACTTGTCTACTGGGAGTAGATAGTTAACTTGGCTATGATGGTTGTCAACGTGGAAGTTCAGTACTCTATATGTGGATCAGACCTGTTACTTTGCTCTGAATGTTGAACTTTCCATTTGAACGTATGGAATGGGCTGTTATTTTTTTAAATGGGTTGTATTTGTCCTCCACGGGTTTAGAGGCTGACTTGTGGGCCTAGCAAGTTGACGCGTACACAATCAGGAGATGATTGTACATGGAGAGGATGATAGCAGGGACCCGCCAAGGTCATGGCAGTACGCAAGCAAGTGCCTCCTTATTTCAAGCCAATAAAAATGGCTCCTCCTAGTGGATTTCTGACATCTGGGTCCCATGCCATTGTCAACGTAGTCAGTAAACAAGAGAATTGCACAATGAGTGGCTGACACCAGGGACCTGGCAGCTCGCCCAGTTATTTTTGTTTTGGGTTAATTTGATAAATGCCTTCGAGAGAATGGCACTGCAATTTCCAAACTTTGAAAAATGCCATTTCATGCCATTTCTAGTGGCATTTTTTGAAGTCTGGAGTGGCATTTTTCAAAGTTTGCAAACTGCAGTGGCGTTTTTCAAAGTTTTCAAAAATTGCAGTGGCATTTTTCAAAGTTTGGAAATTGCAGTGGCATTTTTATGAATCGCCATAATTGGAGTGGCATTTATCTAATATGTTTTTGAGACGGAAGTAGGGTGTCAACTGGGCTGTGCGGGACACTCTGGCCTGTCTAGATAGCCTTTTCTTTTATGTTTACCACAGACCAGCCCAGTAGTTTTTTTTTCTTTTTGAAAATGGCTAGCCCAGTTTTTTTGTGATTTGTCAAGTAAGTCACTTTATCAGGCATGTTGGGCTAGACGAGGAGAGCTTCATTCAGCTGGCCAAGAAAATGGCCTATCAGTAATGAGAAATGGGATGTACATTTTTAAAACACATCAAACCGGCAATTAGTTTCAAATGTCTTTTTTTTATTTCGAGATTTTAAATTGCATTGATTTTTACGCGTGGACAATGTATTGGATTTTATATTGATATACATTTATTTTTAAAATTAGTCTGAATGTGACTCGAAATTTCGGGATTAAAAACAGTTCAGACCGCACCGACATATGCAAAATTTCGTATAATTTTTTAACCGTGGCCACAATATGGGCTGTAATGCTAACAAAAAGAATATGGGCTCCAAAAACACCGTAAGAATTAGCAAATGGACTGTAAACTATTTGAAATAATGGCAGATGGGTTGTATGCTGTTTTCCACAGATTTGAGGCTTTCCACAAATGGCCTGTATACTGTTGGATGTCCATCCAACGGCCGTCGTGCTTCTTCAATCTCTGCTCTTCCTGCTCCAGCCGCTCAAACAAGCGCCGGCGGGACTGCCTGCTCCCTCCTCCCCGCCGCCGGCTGTGCTGCCGCGCGGGCCTCATCGCCCCATCGTACTCCCATCGCTGGCCTAGCTATCCCTCTACTCACCCTCAGTCCCACACATGTTGTTATTCTCCGGCGACGGCAGACGAACTAGTAAACCCTCGTACTCCTCCGCGTGGGAAATAACTGCCGAGTATTCCCTGGCTCCGTGTCGTTCCCTTCCTAGGCCTCGCCGTCGTCCACTGCCCTGGTGCTCTCGGCGCGGCCTGGTCAACGTGGTCAATGAACGACATCCATCGGAAGTGGACTGTACGTGGAGAGGCCGACAGCTCGGTCCACGGCCGCACGCAAGGAAATGCCTCCTTATTACGCGCAAAATAATGATTCCTCCACCTGACATCTGGGACCCACTGAAAGGGCCTCTGTATTTCACGAAAAAAATGTAACCGCCACTGACAGCTCGGACCCACCAGCTATATCTTCGCACGCAAGGAAGTGCCTCCTTATTACGCCCAAAAATAATAATACTCCCCCTGCTAGCTGGGACCCAGTATAGTGGGCCTACTAAGTTGACGGGGACAAAGGGCTTTGTCAACTTAGTCAATATGCACGATTCTAGCTCGACTGACCGTACGATGTCCATCCAACGGCTGTAGTGCTTCTTCAACCTCTGGTCTTCTTGCTCCACCCGCCCAAAGCAGCGCCGGTCGTGCCGCCTGCTCCTGCCTCCCGTGGCCGGTTGTGCTGCCGCGGAGGCCTCACCTTCCCCATACTACTCCCACTGCTGGCCAGGCCATCCCTCCACTCCACTCACCCACACCTCCTGTTATTCTGCGGCGACGGCAGCGCAGCCGAACCAGTGAACCCTCGTACTCCTCTCCGCGTGGGCATCCACTGCCGCATCTTCCCCGGCTCCGCGTTGTCCCCTTCCTAGGCCTCGCCGTTGTCCACCGCCATGGTGCTCTCGGCGCGGCATGGTCAATGTGGTCAACGACCGAATTCCATCGGAAGAATACTGTACGTGGAGAGGCTGACAGCTATGTCCACGGCAGCCGCAAGGAAGTGCCTCCTTATTACGCGGAAAATAATTATTCCTCCACCTGACAGAAGGGACCCACCGGACGGGCCACCAGTATTTTGCGGAAAAAAAAGTTTTCCCCTGACTGCTGGGACCTACCCGACGGGCCACCGTATTTCACGAAAAAAACGTTCCCCCTGCTGTCAGCTCGGACCCACCGGAAGTGCCTCCTTATTACGCACAAAAAAATGAATACCCCCCAGCTAGCTGGGACCCACCTTGGTGGGAGGCTGACTTGTGGGCCTACTAAGTTGACGGGGACGGAGGGCTTTGTCAACTTAGTCAATATAAACGATTCTAGCTTCAGTGACCGTACGATGTCCATCCAACGGCCGTAGTGCTTCTTCAACCTCTGGTCTTCTTGCTCCAGCCGCCCAAAGCAGCGTTGGTCGTGCCGCATGCTCCTGCCTCCCGTGGCCGGATGTGCTGCCGCAAAGGCCTCACCGCCCCCTACTATTCCCACCGCTAGCCTGGCCCTGCGGCGACGGCAGCCTCACACTACAGCCGAACCAGTGAACCCTCGTACTCCTCTCGGCGCGGGCTTCCACTGCCGCATCTTCTTCGGCTCCCCGTTGTCCCCTTCCTAGGCCTCGTCATCGTCCACCGCCCTGGTGCTCTCGGCGCGGTGTGGTCAACGTGGTCAAGGAACTGCTTCCAACGGACGTGGACTGTACGTGGAGAGGCTGACAGCTGGGTCCACGGCCACAGCAAGGAAGTGCCTCCTTATTATACGCAAAATAATTATTCCTCCACCTGACATCGGGGACCCACCGGACGGGCCACCATATTTCGCGAATAAAATGTTTCCCCCCTGACTGCTGGGACCCACCAGCTACATCTTCGCACGCAAGGAAGTGCGTCCGGGCAAAAAAAATGATTTGCCCCCCTGACCACTGGGACCCACCAGCGACACCTTCGCACGCAAGGAAGTGTGTCCGGGCAAAAAAAAAGATTTGCCCCCCGGACTGCTGGTACCCACCAGCTACATCTTCGCACGCAAGGAAGTGCGTCTGGGCAAAAAAAAGAAACCAAAACGATTCGCCCCCCTGACTGCTGGGACCCACCAGCTACATCTTGATGTCTACTACACAACCTTCTTCTTGTAGACGTTGTTGGGCCTGCAAGTGCACAGGTTTGTAGGACAGTAGGAAATTTCCTCAAGTGGATGACCTAAGGTTTATCAATCCGTAGGAGGCGTAGGATGAAGATGGTGTCTCTCAAACAACCCTGCAACCAAATAACAAAGAGTCTCTTGTGTCCCCAACACACCCAATACAATAGTAAATTGTATAGGTGCACTAGTTCGGCGAAGAGATGGTGATACAAGTGCAAAATAGATGGAAGATAAAGGTTTTTGTAATCTGAAATAATAAAAACAGCAAGGTAGCGAGCGGTAAAAGTGAGCGTAAACGGTGTTGCAATGATAGGAAACAAGGCCTAGGGTTCATACTTTCACTAGTGCAAGTTCTCTCAACAATAATAACATAGATAGAACATATGACAAGCCCTCAACATGCAACAAAGAGTCACTCCAAAGCCACTAATAGCGGAGAACAAACGTAGAGATTATGGACGGGTACGAAACCACCACAAAGTTATTCTTTCGGATTGATCTATAAAAGAGTTCGTACTAGAATAACACCTTAAGACACAAATCAACCAAAACCCTAATGTCACCTAGATACGCCATTGTCACCTCAAGTGTCTGTGGGCATGATTATACGATATGCATCACACAATCTCAGATTCATCCAACCAACATAAAAGTACTTCAAAGAGTGTCCCAAAGCTACTACCGGAGAGTCAAGAACGTGTGCCAACCCCTATGCATAGGTTCCCAATGTCACGAGACCCGCAAGTTGATCACCAGAACATACATCAAGTGGATCAATAGAGTAACCCATTGTCACCACGGTTATCCCACGCAAGACATACATCAAGTGTTCTCATAAAAGACTCAATCCGATAAGATAACTTCAAAAGGGGAAACTCAATTCATCACAAGAGAATAGAGGGGGAGAAACATCATAATATCCAACTACAATAGCAAAGCTCGGGATACATCAAGATCGTGCCATAGAAGAAAACGAGAGAGAACATGAGAGAGAGAGAGATCAAACACATAGCTACTGGTACATACCCTCAGCCCCGAGGGTGAGCTACTCCCTCCTCGTCATGGATAGCGCCGGGATGATGAAGATGGCCTCCGGTGATGGGATGCCCCTCCGGCAGGGTGCCGGAACAGGGTCCCGATTTGTTTTTGGTGGCTACAGAGGCTTGCGGCGGCGGAACTCTTGATCTATCTTCTGTTCGGGAAGTTTTAGGGTACGTAGGTATATATGGGTGCAGGGGGTACGTCGGTGGACCTCCGGGCTGTTCACGAGGTAGGGGGCACGCCCAGGGGGGCGCCCTCCACCCTCGTGGACATCCCGGGACTCCCCTGGCATGCACTCCAAGCCCATCAGGTTGGTTTCCTTCCAAAATTAACTTCTCCAGTTGATTTCATTCCGTTTTGACTCTGTCTGATATTCCTTTTCCTTAAACACTGAAATAGGCATAAAACAACAAATCTGGGCCGGACCTCTGGTTAATAGGTTAGTCCAAAAAATAATATAAAAGTGGATAATAAAGTCCAATATTGCCTAAAACAGTAGATAAAGTAGCATGGAGCAATAAAAAATTATAGATACGTTGGAGACGTATCAAGCATCCCCAAGCTTAATTCCTGCTCGTCCTCGAGTAGGTAAATGATAAAAAAGATTTTTTTATGCGGAGTGATACTTTGGCATAATTTCAATGTAAATCTTCTTAATTGTGATATGAATATTCAGATCCGAAAGATTCAAGACAAAAGTTCATATTGACACAAAAATAATAATACTTCAAGCATACTAATCAAAGCAATCATGTCTTCTCAAAATAACATGGCAAAAGAAAGTTCATCCCTACAAAATCATATAGTTAGGTTATGCTTCATTTTCGTCACACAAAGATGTTCCCAACTTCTATACCCTCGATGATAAGCCAAGCAATTGTTTCATACTTAAATAATCTCAAACTTTTTCAACCTTCACGCAATACATGAGCGTGAGCCATGGATATAGCACTATGGGTGGAATAGAATATGATGATGGGGATTGTGTGGAGAAGACAAAAAAGGAGAAAGTCTCACATTGACGAGGATAATCAACGGGATATGGATATGCCCATCAATTGATGTCAACATGAGGAGTAGGGATTGCCATGCAACGGATGCACTAGAGCTATGAATGCTCAACAAAAGAAAACTAGTGGGTGTGCATCTAACTCGCTTGCTCATGAAGACCTAGGGCATTTGAGGAAGCCCATCGTAGGAATATACAAGCCAAGTTCTATAATGAAAAATTCCCACTAGTATAAAAAGACAATTATGAGACTCACTACATGAAGAACAAGGTGCTACTTGGAAGCACAATATATGAGACTCACTACATGAAGAACAAGGTGCTACTTTGAAGCACAAGTGTGGAAAAAGAGATAGTAGCATTGCCCTTTTTATTTTCTTTTTATTTTCTTTTTTTGGGCCTTTCCTTTTTTTGGCTTTCTTCTTTTTTTTCTTTTTTTTCTTTTTGGGCAATGCTCTAATAATGATGATCATCACACTTCTATTGATTACAACATAAGGATTACAACTCGAAACTAGAACAAGATATGACTCTATATGAATGTATCCGGCGGTGTACCGGGATGGTGCAATGAATCAAGAGTGACATGTATGAAAAATAATGCATGGTGGCTTTGCCACTAATACGATGTCAACTACATGATCATGCAATGGCAATATGACAAAAGTAATGTATGTCATGAATATGATGATGAAAGTTGCATGGCAACATATCTCGGAATGGCTATGGAAATGCCATGATAGGTAGGTATGGTGGTTGTTTTGAGGAAGATATAAGGAGGTTTATGTGTGATAGAGCGTATCGTATCACGGGATTTGGATGCACCGGCGAAGTTTGCACCAACACTCAAGGTGAGAAAGGGCAATGCACGGTACCGAAGAGGCTAGCAAAGGCGGAAAGGTGAGAGTGCGTATAATCCTTGGACTCAACATTAGTCAAAAGAACTCATATACTTATTTCAAAGATTTAGAAGTCATCAAAAATCAAGTACTACGCGCATGCTCCTAGGGGGATAGATTGGTAGGAAAAGACCATCGCTCGTCCCCGACCGCCAGTCATAAGGATGCACAAGCCAGGTACACTTCATGTTTCAAATTTGTTACACAACTTTAACCATACGTGCATGCTACGGGACTTGCAAACTTCAACACAAGAATTTCTCAAATTCACAATTACTCAACTAGCACGACTTTGATATTATCACATCCATATCTCAAAACAATTATCAAGCATCAAACTTATCTTAGTATTCAACGCACTCAAAAGAAAGTTTCACATATCTTGAATACCAAGTATATTAATATTAAGCAAATTACCATGCTATTAACGACTCTCAAAATAATCTAAGTGAAGCATGAGAGATCAATAGTTTCTTTAAAACAAATCCACCACCGTGCTCTAAAAGATCTAAGTGAAGCACTAAAGCAAAAATTATCACGCTCAAAATATATAAGTGAAGCACTATGAGCAAAACTATCAAGCTCAAAAGATATAAGTGAAGCAAATAGAGTATTCTAGAAAATTCCAATTCATGTATGGCTCTCTCAAAAGGTGTGTACAGCAAGGATGATTGTGGTAAACTAACAAGCAAAGACACAAATAATAAAAGACGCTCCAAGCAAAACACATATCATGTGGTGAATAAAAATATAGGTCCAAGTAAATTACCGATGGAAGTAGACGAAAGAGGGGATGCCTTCCGGGGCATCCCCAAGCTTTGACTTTTTGGTGTCCTTGGATTATCTTGGGGGTGCCATGGGCATCCCCAAGCTTAGGCTCTTGCCATTCCTTGTTCCATAATCCATCAAAAGAATTCACCCAAAACTTGAAAACTTCACAACACAAAACTCAATAGAAATCTCGTGAGCTCCGTTAGAGAAAGAAAACGAAAGGCTACTTCAAGGTACTGTAATGAACTCATTATTTATTTATATTGGTGTTAAACCTACTGTATTCCAGCTTCTCTATGGATTATAAATTATTTTACTAGCCATAGATTCATCAAAATAAGCAAACAACACACGCAAAACAGAATCTATCAAAAACAGAACAGTCTGTAGTAATCTGTAACTAACGCAAACTTTTGGAACTCTAAAAATCCTACAAAAAATAGGAAGTCCCAGAAACTTTGTTTATTGAACAGCATCAGAAAGAACCAATGCAAAATCACGTTTCTGTGATTTAACAAAATTATATTCGTGCGTGCAAAGTTTCTGTTTTTCAGCAGAATCAAATCAACTATCATCGTAGGTTATCCTATAGGTTCTACTTGGCACAAACACTAATTAAAACATAAAACCACATCCAAACAGAGGCTAGATGGATTATTTATTCCTAAACAGAAGAAAAAACAAAAAACAAAAAAAATCGGGTTGCCTCCCAACAAGCGCTATCGTTTAACGCCCCTAGCTAGGCATAAAAGCGAGGATAGATCTAGGTATTGCCATCTTTGGTAGCCAATCCATACGTGGCTCTCATGATAGATTCATATGGTAATTTTATTTTCTTTCTAGGGAAGTGTTCCATGCCCTTCTTTAAGGAAAGGTCTACCAAGAATAATAGGACATGAAGGATTGCAATCTATATCAAGAACGATAAAATCTATGGGCACATAATTCCTATTTGCAACAATAAGAACATCATTAATTCTTCCCATAGGCTTTTTAATAGTGGAATCTGCAAGATGCAAGTTTAGAGAGTAATCATCAAAGTCACGGAAATCTAGCAAATCACACAAAGTTTTGGGAATAGTAGCGACACTAGCACCCAAATCACGTAAAGCATGAAACTCATAATCTTTAATTTTAATTTTAATAATAGGTTCCCACTCATCATAGAGTTTTCTAGGGATAGAAACTTTCAACTCAAGTTTTTCTTCATAAGATTGCATCAAGGCATCAACAATGTGTTCGGTAAAGGCCTTATTTTGACTATAAGCATGAGGAGAATCTAGCACGGATTGCAACAAGGAAATACAACCAATTAAAGAGCAATTTTCATAATTAAATTTCTTGAGATCCAAAATATGGGTTTAGCAACATCTAGGTTTTTATTTCTTTCAATCCCACATTTATCAATTTCATCATCAAGATCTAGAAACTCCGAATTCTTAGAACGCCTTCTAGGTAAAGGAAGATCATATTCAGTTTCATCAAGATTCATATTGCAAAACAAAGATTTAATGGGTGACACATCAATAACTTTTAGATCTTCATCTTGATTTTCATAGGAATTGGAAGAACACGCTTTAATAAAGGCATCTTTGGAAGCACGCATCCTAGCGGTTCTTTCTTTGCACTCATCAATGGAAATTCTCATGGCTTTGAGAGACTCATTGATATCATGATTACAGATCTAAGCTTTAAAGAATCAATTTCAAGAGAAATTCTATCAATGTTCCTAGCCAAATCATCAACATTAAGCAATTTCTCATCAAGCAGAGCATTAAAACTCTTTTCTGAATTCATAAAATCTTTAACACTACTCTCAAATTCAGAGGGCATCTTATTAAAATTTCCATAAGAGTTGTTGTAGGAATTTCCATAATTATTAGAAGGATTACTAGGATAAGGCCTGGGATTAAAATTCCCTCTATACGCGTTGTTTCCAAAACTATTCCTACCAACAAAATTCACATCCATAGATTCATTATTATTCTCAATCAAAGTAGACAAAGGCATATCATTGGGATCAAGAGAAGTATTTTTAGTAGCAAACATCTTCATAAGTTCATCCACCTTTTCACTCAAAACATTGATTTCTTCTATAGCATGCACTTTTTTACTAGAAGATCTTTCAGTGTGCCATTAAGAATAATTAGCCATAATATTATCAAGCAATTTTGTAGCATCTCCTAACATAATTTCCATAAACGTGCCTCCCGCGGCCGAATCTAAAAGATTTCTAGAAGCAAAATTCAATCCGGCATAAATATTTTGTATGATCATCCATAAATTCAAACCATGAGTGGGGCAATTGCGAAGCATCAATTTCATTCTTTCCCAAGATTGGGCAACATGCTCATGATCAAGTTTTTTAAAATTCATAATATCGTTCCTAAGAGTGATGATCTTAGAGGGAGGAAAATACTTAGAGATAAAAGCATCTTTGCACTTGTTCCAAGAATCAATACTATTTTTAGGCAAAGACGAAAACCAAACTTTAGCACGATCTCTAAGTGAAAACAGAAATAACTTCAATTTGACAACATTGTTATCTGTATCTTTCTTCTTTTGCATATCACACAAATCAACAAAATTGTTTAGATGAGTAGAAGCATCTTCACTTGGAAGGCCGGCGAATTGATCTTTCATAACAAGATTCAGCAAAGCGGTATTGATTTCACAAGACTCATCATTATTAAGAGGAGCAATCGGAGTACTAAGGAAATCATTATTATTGGTATTCGAGAAGTCACACAATTTGGTATTATCTTGCGCCATGGCAACAAGTAATCCAACACACAAGCAAACAGAAAGGCAACGAGAAAAGGCAAACAGGAAAAAGAGGAGGAGATTGGGAAAGAGAGGGCGAATAAAACGGCAAGGGTGAAGTGGGGGAGAGGAAAACGAGAGGAAAATGGCAAATAATGTAATGCGAGAGATAGGGATTGTGATGGGTACTTGGTATGGTTGACTTGCTCTTGCGTGAGCCTCCCCGGCAACGGTGCCAGAAATTCTTCTTGCTACCTCTTGAGCACTGCGTTGGATTTCCCCAAAGAGGAGAGGATGATGCAGCAAAGTAGCGTAAGTATTTCCCTCAGTTTTTGAGAACCAAGGTATCAATCCAGTAGGAGACCATGCACAAGTCCCTCGTACCTACAAAAAACGATAGCTCCTCGCAACCAACGCGATTAGGGGTTGTCAATCCCGTCACGGTCACTTACAAGAGTGAGATCTGATAGAGATGATAAATAATATTTTTGGTATTTTTGGTATATAGATGCAAAGTGAAAAGTAAAAGGAAAAGTAAAAACAAAGCAAGTAATAAAGTAATGGAGATTGATATGATGAGAATAGACCTGGGGGCCATAGGTTTCACTAGTGGCTTCTCTCAAGAGCATAGATATTCTACGGTGGGTGAACAAATTACTGTTGAGCAATTGACAGAATTGAGCATAATTATGAGTATATCTAGGTATGATCATGTATATAGGCATCACGTCCAAGACAAGTAGATCGAAACGATTATGCATCTACTACTATTACTCCACTCATCAACCGCTATCCAGCATGCATCTAGAGTATTAAGTTAAAAACAGAGTAACACCTTAAGCAAGATGACATGATGTAGAGGGATAAATTCATGCAATATGATAAAAAAACCACTTGTTATCCTCGATGGCAACAATACAATACGTGCCTTGCTGCCCCTTTTGTCACTGGGAAAGGACACCGCAAGATTGAACCCAAAGCTAAGCACTTCTCCCATTGCAAGAACTATCAATCTACTTGGCCAAACCAAACAGATAATTCGAAGAGACTTGCAAAATAACTCAATCACACATAAAAGAATTCAGAGAAGATTCAAATATTATTCATAGATAAGCTGGATCATAAACCCACAATTCATCGGTCTCAACAAACACACCGCAAAAAGAAGATTACATCGAATAGATCTCCACGAGAGAGGGGGAGAACATTGTATTGAGATCCAAAAAGAGAGAATAAGCCATCTAGCTACTAGCTATGGACCCGAAGGTCTAAAGTAAACTACTCACACTTCATCGGAGGGGCTATGGTGTTGATGTAGAAGCCCTCCGTGGTGGATGCCCCCTCCGTCGGAGCTCCGGAACAGGCCCCAAGATGGATCTCGTGGATACAGAAGGTTGCGGCGGTGGAATTAGGTTTTTGGCTCCTCATCTGATCATTTGGGGATACGTAGGTATATATAGGAGGAAGGAGTATGTCGGTGGAGCAACAGGGGGCCCACGAGGCAGGGGGGCACGCCCTAGGGGGGTGCCCCCCACCCTCGTGACCGCCTCTTTTTTTCCTTGGAGCAGGGTCCAAGTCTCCTGGATCACGTTCGGTGAGAAAATCACGTTCCCGAAGGTTTCATTCCGCTTGGACTCCGTTTGATATTCTGTTTCTTCGAAACACTGAAATAGGCAAAAAAACAGCAATTCTGGGCTGGGCCTCCGGTTAATAGGTTAGTCCCAAAAATAATATAAAATTGGAAAATAAAGCCCACTACAGTCCAAAACAGTAGATAAAGTAGCATGGAGCAATCAAAAATTATAGATACGTTGGAGACGTATCAAGATGCTACAAAATTGTTTGATAATATTATGGCTAATTATTCTCAATGGCACACCGAAAGATCTTCTAGTAAAAAAGTGCATGCTATAGAAGAAATCAATGTTTTGAGTGGAAAGATGGATGAACTTATGAAGATGTTTGCTACTAAAAATACTCCTCTTGATCCCAATGATATGCCTTCGTCTTCCTTGATTGAGAATAATAATGAATCTATGGATGTAAATTTTGTTGGTAGGAATAGTTTTGGAAACAATGCTTATAGAGGAAATTCTAATGCTAGACCATTCCCTAGTAATCCCTATAATAATTATGGAAATTCCTACAATAATTCTTATGGTAATTTTAATAATATGCCCTCTGATTTTGAGAATAGTGTGAAAGAATTTATGATTTCGCAAAAGAATTTTAATGCCGTGCTTGAAGAAAAATTGCTTAAAGTTGATGATTTGGCTAGGAACGTTGATAGACTTTTGCTTGATGTTAATTCTCTTAAACTTGGATCTTCTTCTCCTAAGCATGATATCGATGAGTCTCTCAAAGTAATGAGAATTTCCATTGACGAGTGCAAGGAAAGAACCGCTAGATTGCGTGCTAAAAAAGAAAGCTTTATAAAAGCGTGTTCTTCTAGTCTTCATGAAAATAATGATGAGGATCTTAAAGTTATTAATGCGTCTCCGATTAGATCTATGTTTTGCAATATGAATTTTCATGATTATGGGAGTGATGATGAATCAACTTTGCCTAGAAGGCGTCCCAAAAATTCGGAGTCTTTAGATCTTGATGCTAAAATTGGTGAAAGTGAGATTGGAGAATCCTCAACTTATAATAATATTGAACTTACTATCTCGGATTTCAAGGAATTTGATTATGATAATTGCTCTTTAAAAGGTTGTATTACCTTGTTGCAATCCGTTGTTAATTCTCCTCATGCTTATAGTCAAAACAAAGATTTTACCAAACATATTGTTGATGCTTTGATGCAATCTTATGATGAAAAACTTAATTTGGAAGTTTCTATACCTAGAAAACTTAATGATGAGTGGGAACCTACTATAAAGATTAAAATTAAAGATTATGAGTGTTTTGCTTTGTGTGATTTGGGTGCTAGTGTTTCCACGATTCCGAAAACTTTATGTGATATTCTAGGTTTCCATGATCTTGATGATTGCTCTTTAAATCTGCACCTTGCGGATTCCACCATTAAAAATCCAATGGGAAGAACCAATGATGTTCTCATTGTTGCAAATAGAAATTTGGTGCCCGTAGATTTTATCGTTCTTGATATAGATTGCAATCTTTCTTGCCCTATTATTCTTGGTAGACCTTTCCTTAGAACGATTGGTGCGATTATTGATATGAAGGAAGGGAATATTGGATTCCAATTTCCATTACAGAAAGGCATGGAGCACTTTACAAGAAAGAAAGTTAAATTACCTTATGAATCTATCATGTGTGCTACTTATGAATTTAGTGCCAAAGATGACACTCGTTAGATCTATCTTTGTTTTTCATGCCTAGCTAGGGGCGTTAAACAATAGCGCTAGTTGGGAGGCAATCCAATTGTTCTTTATGTTTTTTGTTTTTGCTCCTGTTTAGTAATAAATCTTGCATATACCCTCTGGATAGATGTGTTTTTATCTTTTAGTTAGTGTTTGTGCCATAGTAGAACCTATAGGATAACCTACGATGATAGTTGATTTGATTCTGCTGAAAACAGAAACTTTGCATGCACGAATATAATTTTATTAAATCACAGGAACGTGTTTTTGCATTTATTCTTTTTGCTGCTGTTCAATAAATAAATTTTCCAGGACTTCCTACTTTTGTAGGATTTTTAGAGCTCCAGAAGTTTGCCTTAGTTACATATTTCTACAGACTGTTCTGTTTTTGACAGATTCTGTTTTTCATGTGTTGTTTGCTTATTTCAATGCATATATGGCTAGTAAATTAGTTTATAAACCATAAAGAAGTTGGAATACAGTATGTTTAACACCAATATAAATAAAGAATGAGTTCATGGCAGTAACTTATGTGGTGGTTTTGTTTTCTTTCACTAACAGAGCTTATAAGATTTCCTGTTGAGTTTTGTGTTGTGAAGTTTTCAAGTTTTGGGTAAAGCTTTTATGGACTATGGAATAAGGAGTGGCAAGAGCCTAAGCTTGGGGATGCTTATGGAACCCCAAGATATTCAAGAATATCCAAAAGCCTAAGCTTGGGGATGCCCCGGGAAGGCATCCCCTCTTTCGTCTTCGTTCATTGGTAACTTTACTTGGAGCTATATTTTTATTCGCCACATGATATGTGTTTTGCTTGGAGCGTCGTGTATTATATTATTCTTTGATTTTTAGTTTACCACAATCATCCTTGCTGTACACACCTTTTGGAAGAAGCCTATTTGATTAGAATTTGCTAGAATACTCTATGTGCTTCACTTATATCTTTTGAGCTTGATAGTTTTTGCTCTAGTGTTTCACTTATATCTTTTAGAGCACGGTGGTGTATTAATTTTGAAGAAATTGCTAGTCTCTCATGCTTCACTTATATCATTTTGAGAGTATTTTAGAACAGCATGGTATTAGTTTGTTAGTTCTCAATGAAGTTTTTGAACCATACTTGACATTGTGAATTGATTGTTACTTGAGCATAAGAAATCATATGATAAAATCTTTATATGTTGTTGTTTTAAGAATGATCATGATGCCCTCATGTCCATATTTTATTTTTATCGACACCTCTATCTCTAAACATGTGGACATATTTTTCGATTTTGGCTTCTGCTTGAGGACAAGCGAGATCTAAGCTTGGGGGAGTTGATACGTCCATTTTGCATCATGCTTTTATATCAATATTTATTGCATTATGGGCTGTTATTACACATTATATCTCAATACTTATGGCTATTCTCTCATATTTTACAAGGTTTACCATGAAGAGGGGGAATGCCGGCAGTTGGAATTCTGGCTGGAAAAGGAGCAAACATTGGAAACCTATTCTGCACAGCTCCAAAATTCCTGAAACTCCACGAAACATATTTTTGGAATTAATAAGAATTATTGAGCGAAAAAAATACACCAGGGGGCCCACACCCTGTCCAGGAGACAGGATGGCGCCCCCCCCCAACCCTATATAGGGCACGCCCCCTATCTCCTGGGTCCCCTGGTGGGCCCCCAGTGTCCATCTTCTGCTATATCAGAGCTTTTACCCTGGAAAAAATCATGGGCAAGCTTACGGGACGAAACTCCGCCGCCACGAGGCGAAACATTGGCGGAACCAATCTAGGGCTCTAGCGGAGCTGTTCTGCCGGGGACACTTCCCTCCGGAAGGGGGAAATCATCACCAACGTCATCACCAACGATCCTCTCATCGGAAGGGGGTCAATCTCCATCAACATCTTCACCAGCACCATCTCCTCTTAAAACCCTAGTTCATCTCTTGTATCCAATCTTGTATCAAAACCACAAATTGGTACCTATGGGTTGCTAGTAGTGTTGATTACTCCTTATAGTTGATGCTAATTGGTTTACTTGGTGGAAGATCATATGTTCATATCCTTTATGCATATTATTACTCCTCTGATTATGAACATGAATATGCTTTGTGAGGAGTTACGTTTGTTCCTGAGGACATGGGTGAAGTCTTGCTATAGTAGTCATGTGAATTTGGTATTCATTTGATATTTTGATGAGATGTATGTTGTCTTTTCCTCTAGTGGTGTTATGTGAACGTCGACTACATGACACTTCACCATTGTTTGGGCCTAGAGGAAGGCATGGGGAAGTAATAAGTAGATGATGGGTTGCTAGAGTGACAGAAGCTTAAACCCTAGTTTATGTGTTGCTTCGTTAGGGGCTGATATGGATCCATATGTTTAATGTTGTGGTTAGGTTTACCCTAATACTTCTTTTATAGTTGCGGACGCTTGCAATAGGGGTTAATCATAAGTGGGATGCTTGTCCAAGCAAGGGCAGTACCCAAGTACTGGTCCACCCACATATCAAATTATCAAAGTACCGAACGCGAATCATATGAACGTGATGAAAACTAGCTTGACGATAATTCTCATGTGTCCTCGAGAGCTCCTTTCTCATTATTAGAAATTGTCCAGGCTTATCCTTTGCTACATAAAGGATTGGGACACCTTGCTGCACTTTATTTACTTTATTTACTTGTTACTCGTTACCATTTATCTTATCACAAAACTATCTATCACCTACAATTTCAGTGCTTGCAGAGAAAACCTTACCGAAAACCGCTTATCATTTCCTTCTGCTCCTCATTGGGTTCGACACTATTACTTATCGAAAGGACTACGATTGATCCCCTACACTTGTGGGTCATCATGCAATCTTATGATGAAAAACTTAATTTGGAACTTTCTATACCTAGAAAACTTAATGATGAGTGGGAACCTACTATAAAGATTAAAATTAAAGATCATGAGTGTTATGCTTTGTGTGATTTGGGTGCTAGTGTTTCCACGATTCCAAAAACTTTATGTGATATTCTAGGTTTCCATGATCTTGATGATTGCTCTTTAAATTTGCACCTTGTGGATTCCACCATTAAAAAGCCAATGGGAAGGATCAATGATGTTCTCATTGTTGCAAAAAGAAACTTGGTGCCCGTAGATTTTATCGTTCTTGATATAGATTGCAGTCTTTCTTATGAATCTATCATGCGAGCTACTTATAAATTAAGAGCCAAAGATGGCACTACTTAGATCTATCTTCGCTTTTATGCCTAGCTAGGGGCGTTAAACGATAGCACTAGTTGGGAGGCAACCCAATTTTATTTGTGTTTTTTGTTTTTGTTTCTGTTTAGTAATAAATTTTGCATCTACCTTCTGTTTAGATGTGTTTTTATGTTTAAATTAGTGTTTGTGCCAAGTAGAACCTATATGATAACCTATGCTGATAGTTAATTTGATTCTGCTGAAAAACAGAAACTTTTCACGCACGAAATTAGTTTTGTTAAATCACAGAAACGTGATTTTGCGTTGATTATTTTTGCTGCTGATCAATATACAAATTTTCCAGGACTTCCTATTTTTGTAGGATTTTTAGAGTTCCAGAAGTTTGCATTAGTTACAGATTGCTACAGACTGTTCTGTTTTTGACAGATTCTGCCTTTCGTGTCTTGTTTGCTTATTTTGATGCATCTATGGCTAGTATTAAGTGGTATAAACCATAGAGAACTTGCAATACAGTAGGTTTAACACCAAAATAAATAAAGAATAAGTTCATTACAGTGCCTTATGTGGTGCTTTTGTTTTCTTTCAGTAACAGAGCTTATAAGATTTCCTGTTGAGTTTTGTGTTGTGAAGTTTTCAAGTTTTGGGTAAAGATTTGATGGACTATGGAATAAGGAGTGGCAAAATCCTAAGCTTGGGGATGCCCATGGCACCCCAAGATATTCAAGAATAGCCAAAATCCTAAGCTTGGGGATGCCCCGGGAAGGCATCCCCTCTTTCGTCTTCGTTCATTGGTAATTTTACTTGGAGCTATATTTTTATTCGCCAAATGATATGTGTTTTGCTTGGAGCATCGTGTATGATATTAGTATTTGCTTTTTAGTTTTCCACAATCATCCTTGCTGTACACACCTTTTGGGAGAAGCCTACTTGATTAAAATTTATTAGAATACTCTATGTGCTTCACTTATATCTTTTGAGCTAGATAGTTTTCGCTCTAGTGCTTCACTTATATCTTTTAGAGCATGGCGGTGGCTTAATTTTGTAGAAATTGCTAGTCTCTCATGCTTCACTTATATTATTTTGAGAGTCTTTTAGAACAGAATGGTATTTGCTATGGTTATAAAATTGGTCCTAGAATGGTAGGCATCCAAGTTGGGTATAATAAAAACTATCATAGGAAGTGAATTGGATGCTATAATCAATTTGATACTTGATAATTGTTTTGAGATATGGAGGTAGTGATATTAAAGTTATGCTAGTTGGGTGATTATGAATTTAAAGAATGCTTGTGTTGAAGTTAGCAAGTCCCGTAGCATGCACGTATGGTTAAAGTTGTGTAACAAATTTGAAACATGAAGTGTACTTGGATTGTTCATCCTTATGAGTGGCGGTCGGGGACGAGCGATGGTCTTTTCCTACCAATCTATCCCTCTAGGAGCATGCGCGTAGTGCTTGGTTTTTGATGACTTCTAAATTTTTGCAATAAGTATATGAGTTCTTTTGACTAATGTTGAGTCCATGGATTATACGCACTTTTACCTTTCCACCATTGCTAGCCTCTTCGGTACCGTGCATTGCCCTTTCTCACCTTGAGAGTTGGTACAAACTTCGCCGATGCACCCAAACCCCGTGATACGATACGCTCTATCACACATAAACCTCCTTATATCTTCCTCAAAACAGACACCATACCTACCTATTATGGCATTTCCATAGTCATTCCGAGATATATTGCCATGCAACTTTCCACCGTTCCATTTATCATCATGACATACATTACTTTTGTCATATTGCCATTGCATGATCATGTAGTTGACATCGTATTTGTGGCAAAGCCACCATGCATAATTTTTCATACATGTCACTCTTGATTCATTGGACCATCCCGGTACACCGTTGGAGGCATTCATATATAGTCATATCTTGTTCTAGTTTCGAGTTGTAATTCATATGTGTAATCAATAAAAGTGTGATGATCATCATCATTAGAGCATTGTCCCCAAAAAGAAAAAGAAAAAAAGAAGAAAAAAGAAAAAAAAGAAAGGCCAAAGAAAAAAATAAAAAAAAGAAAAAGAAAAAAAAAGAAAATAAATAAAAAGGGGCAATGTTACTATCTCTTTTTTCACACTTGTGCTTCAAAGTAGCACCATGTCCTTCATATAGCGAGTCTTATATATTGTGCTTCAAAGTAGCACCATGTTTTTCATACAGAGAGTCTCATATGTTGTCACTTTCATATACTAGTGGGAATTTTTCATTATAGAACTTGGCTTGTATATTCCTACGATGGGCTTCCTCAAATGCCCTAGGTCTTCGTGAGCAAGCAAGTTGGATGCACACCCACTAGTTTTTTTTTGTTGAGCTTTCATTCATTTATAGCTCTAGTGCATCCGTTGCATGGCAATCCCTACTCCTCAGGTTGACATCAATTGATGGGCATATCCATAGCCCGTTGATTATCCTCGTCAATGTAAGACTTTCTCCTTTTTTGTCTTCTCCACACAATCCCCATCATCATATTCTATTCCACCCATAGTGCTATATCCATGGCTCATGCTTAGATATTGCGTGAAAGTTGAAAGAGTTTGAGATTATTTAAGTACGAAACAATTGCTTGGCTTGTCATTGGGGGTGTAGAATTTGGGAACATTTTTGTGTGACGAAAATGAAGCATAGCCTAACTATATGATTTTGTAGGGATGAACTTTCTTTAGCCATGTTATTTTGAGAAGACATGATTGCTTTTATTAGTATGCTTGAAATATTACTATTTCTTTTATCAATATAAACTTTTATTTTGAATCATTTGGATCTGAACATTCATGCCACAATAAAGAAAATTACATTGAGAATTATGCTAGGTAGCATTCCACATCAAAAAATTTGTTTTTATCATTTACCTACTCGAGGACGAGCAGGAATTAAGCTTGGGGATGCTTGATGCGTCTCCAACATATCTATAATTTTTGATTGTTCCATGCTATTATATTACCCCTTTTGGATGTATATGGGCTTTATTTTACACATTTATATCATTTTTGGGACTAACCTACTAACTGGAGGCCCAGCCCGTATTGCTGTTTTTTTGCCTATTTCAGTATTTTGAAGAAAAGGAATATCAAACGGAGTCCAAACGGAATGAAACCTTCGGGAGTGTGATTTTTGGAACGAACGTGATCCACAGGACTTGGAGTGCAAGTCAAGAAGTGATCGAGGCGGCTAGGAGAGAGGAGGGCGCGCCCACCCCCTCTGGGCGCGCCCCCCTGTCTCGTGGACCCCTCGGGCGGCCACCGACGTACTTCTTCCTCCTATATATACCCCACGTACCCCGAAAACATCCAGGGAGCCAATGAAAAACCATTTCCACCGCTGTAACCTTCTGTATCCAGGAGATCCCATCTTGGAGCCTTCACCGGCGCTCCGCTGGAGGGGGAATCAACCATGGACGGCTTCTACATCAACACCATAGCCCCTCCGATGAGTTGTGAGTAGTTTACCATAGACCTTCGGGTTCATAGTTATTAGCTAGATGGCTTCTTCTCTCTTTTTGGATCTCAATACCATGTTCTCCCCCTCTCTTGTGGAGATCTAATTGATGTAACTCTTTTTGCAGTGTGTTTGTCGAGATCCGATGAATTGTGGGTTTATGATCAAGTTTATCTATGAGAAATATTTGAATCTCCTCTGAATTATTTTTTGTATGATTGAGTTATCTTTGCAAGTCTCTTCGAATTATCAGTTTGGTTTGGCCTACTAGATTGATCTTTCTTGTCATGGGAGAAGTGCTTAGCTTTGGGTTCAATCTTGGGGTGTCCTTACCCAGTGACAGCAGGGGTTGCAAGGCATGTATTGTATTGTTGCCATCAAGGATAAAAAGATGGGGTTTATATCATATTGCTTGAGTTTATCCCTCTACATCATGTCATCTTTCTTAATGCGTTACTATGTTCTTATGAACTTAATACTCTAGATGCATGCTGGATAGCGGTCGATGTGTGGAGTAATAGTAGTAGATGCAGGCAGGAGTCGGTCTACTTGTAACGGACGTGATGCCTATATACATGATCATGCCTAGATAATCTCATAATTATTCGCTTTTCTATCAATTGCTCGACAGTAATTTGTTCACCCACCGTAATACTTATGCTATCTTGAGAGAATCCACTAGTGAAACCTATGGCCCCCGGGTCTATCTTTTATCATATAAGCTTTCAATCTACTTTTATTTGCATCTTTACTTTTCGCATCTATATTATAAAATACCAAAAATATATTTATCTTATCATACTGTCTCTATCAGATCTCACTTTTGCAAGTGGCCGTGAAGGGATTGACAACCCCTTTATTGCGTTGGTTGCGAGTTCTTTGTTTGTTTGTGTAGGTGCGTGGGACTTCTGAGGAGCCTCCTACTGGATTGATACCTTGGTTCTCAAAAACTGAGGGAAATACTTACGCTACTATTGCTGCATCACCCTTTCCTCTTCAAGGAAAACCAATGCAAGCTCAAGACGTAGCAAAGACCATGATGAAAATGTTGAGTGTCTCTCATATGAATAATTGTTGAACTAATAAGAGCACATTTTACCTTGTCTTCTCCTATTGAATAAAATGTCTGCAGATTCCAGCTTAGTCCACAACATTCTTGCACTATTATTATTTTATCATTTGGTCGTGCAAGTGAAAGGCAATAATGACGACATCCGATGAACTGGCCGTGGCAGGGAGAAACTGGTATGAATTCGACTTGTTCTGTTTGTGTAGATATGTTTAACCTAGTATCCATGATTCAACCCATTATGATTAAACATGATTGCAATGACAATTAGAGATTATAGTTTCTCATGCCATGCATAAGTAGCTGGGAGTTGATAATGATTTAACTTGGATATCAACATAGTGTTAAAATGATTGTGATGTAATATGATGATATGGTATCCTCCTCTGAATGTTCGAGTGGCTTGACTTGGCACATGTGCATGCATGTAGTTGAATCAAAAACCAACATAGCCTCTTTGACATTTATGTTCATGGTGTCCATATCCTACTCATGCTAGTGTCCAATGTTACTTACGCATAATGCATGGTTATCATCTTTGTTGCTCTCTAGCTGGCCGCTTCTCAATCTAAATTGCTAGCCTTCGCCTGTACTAAGTGGGAATTCTGCATGTACATCAAAAACCTTGAACCCAAAGTTATTCCAGATGAGTCCACCATACCTACCTATATGCGGTATTACCCTGCCGTCCTAAGTAAATTTGCATGTGCCACCTCTAAAAACTTCTAAAAAGTATCATTTTTGTGTGCCTGGATCGTTCATAGAACGATAGGAGGTGGTCGGTATCTTCCATGCTAAGCGGGTTATTCTCAGGTCGAGTGTTTATTCGCACGACAAAAGGGCGGTAATAGGGATTCCCAGTCCCAAACTGCAAACATGAAAAGGAGTTCATCTCTGAAATAATCAAACAAAAACTCCCAATGGAGTCAAAACCTTTACTTTTATCGCTTGGGAACCGCCACTAGTGTGCTTAGCATGGAAGATATTGATAACTGATGGTCGTGAAGTGAATAAGAAGGGTGCATATCATTTATCTCTATTTTAAAAATTGAGCTCTGGCACCTCTCCAAATCACTGCTTCCCTCTGCGAAGGGACTATCTATTTACTTTTATGTTGTGTCACCACCTTCTAAAACAAGCGCTAGAAACTGAGTAGAGCACAGCTGTCATGATTTATGTATTATGTGTAGCTAATGTTGGGTGCATCATGACTGGATCTTTTCTACCATGAATTACAATGTTTAGTCGCTGCTTGAACTTTGGAGGTGCTCTGCATTTTTGTTTTGCGGTCCTAGAAAGGGCTAGCGAGATACCACTATTGTCATATTATATCATGGTTGTTTTGACGTCTTGCTGTTTGAGATATTTTATATTGCTCGCTAGCTGATTGTGTCATTGATATGAGTCATTATAATCATTAAAAGTTATTATTGACATGGTTAGTTATAATGTTGGCTGAAAACCTGGGTGTTGCTTAAGCTTATTTATGCAAACAAGAGCAAAAGAGTTCGTAAAAGTTTTTCTTTCTCATTTTTAGTTTATCAACTAAATTGCTTGAGGACAAGCAAAGGTTTAAACTTGGGCGAGTTGATACGCCTCTAACGTATCTCCTTTTTCTCACGCTTTTCCTCTTGTTTTGGACTCTAATTTGCATAATTTGAACGAAACTAACCCCGGACTGACGATGTTTTCAGCAGAACTACCATGGTGTTATTTTTATGCAGAAATAAAAGTTCTCGGAATGGAACGAAACTTTGCGAGGATTTTTGATATCAATAATAAGAATTTCTGGAGCCAAGACCTGCAGGAGAGGGGCACTTGGATGGGCACAACCCACCAGGGCGCGCCCCCCTCTCCTGGCGCGCCCAGGTGAGTTGTACCCACCTGTTGGCCCCGCAGACGACCCACCTGATACTATAAAATCACATATTTTTAGAAAAAAAATCAGAGAATGAATTATCATGATCCACGAGACGGAGCCACTGTCAAGCCCTGTTCTTCCTCGGGAGGGCAGATCTGGAGTCCGTTTGGGGCTCTAGAGAGGGGGATCTTCGTTCTTCGTCATCACCAACCCATCTCCATCGTCAATTCCATGATGCTCCCCACCGAGAGTGAGTAATTCCTTTGTAGGCTCGCTGATCGGTGAGGAGTTGGATGAGATTCATCATGTAATCGAGTTAGTTTTGTTAGGGCATGATCCCTAGTATCCACTATGTTCTTAGATTAATGTTGCTATGACTTTGCTATGCTTAATGCTTGTCACTTTGGGCCCGGGTGCCATGAACTCAGATCTGAACTGTTTATAAATTCATCATTATATCCATGTTTTAGATCCGATTTTGCAAGTTATAGTCACCTACTACGGTTATGATACGACAACCCCGGAGTGACAACAACCGGGCCCACTCTTGGTGATGACCGTAGTTTGAGGAGTTCATGTATTCACTATGTGTTAATGCTTTGTTCCGGTTCTCTATTAAAAGGAGGCCTTAATATCCCTTAGTTTCCAATATGGACCCCGCTGCCACGGGAGGGTAGGACAAAAGATGTCATGCAAGTTCTTTTAATAAAGCATGTATGACTACTTACGGAATACATGTCTACATTATATCCATGAACTGGAGCTAATCCTGGCCATCTCAGGCTCGGCCCTGTCGGCCCACCCAGGTCCGGCCCTAAAATCCAGGGCCTAGGCCCGATGGGCTTGCTCGTGGGCCGGGCTTGGTCCTAAGTTTTGAGCCCACCAACAGGGCCTGGACGGGCTTGGGCTTGGCATATTGGCATTTTAAGGAAGAGGCCTGGCCCATGGCCCTAAGCCTTAAGGGCTTTTGAGGGCTTTTGACCAGATGGGTCGGGCTTGGGCTTGAAAAGTAGGCCCGATGGTAGGGCCTGGAAGGGCCTGGGCCTCAGTTTTCTGCCGTGGGCTTTTTCAGGCCGGCCCAAGCCCGGCCAGGCCCAGTCCATGGCCAGATATAACTGGAGCTAGTGCCGTATCGCCCTAGGTTATAACTGTCACATGATGAATATCATCCAACAAGTCACCGATCCAATGCCTACGAATTTACCTTATATTGTTTCTGCTGAGTTACAGATGCTATCATCGCCTTTACACTTGCTACAAATTGTTGTTATCACTGTTACCGTTACCGTTGCTGCTGTCACTACTATCAAAACTATCAAACTATTTTGCTATTGATCACTTTGCTGGAGATAATTAATCTCCAGGTGTGGTTGAATTGACAACTCAGCTGCTAATACCTTCAAATATTCTTTGGCTCCCCTTGTGTCGAATCTATAAATTTGGGTTAAATACTTACCCTCGAAAACTGTTGCGATCCCCTATACTTGTGGGTTATCAGAATGTCAATTATTTTATTTAAAATTTGAGGGAAAAAGACTGGCAACTATCTTAACAAACATGAAGGGATGTTAACCAATTCAGAAAAAGAACTCCCGTGTCTTAAGAAATCTTCTATAACACTATGCTTCCTAGTTTTAAAGAACGTATATTCAATTGAGGCCTTCAATTGGAGTTGAGTCACCCGGTTTTAACCGGGTCAACAATTTTGCAAAGCCCTCTCATTCAATATTTTTAAACTATAAAGTGTGCTTCCTACTTTTAAATAACCTATATTCAATTGAGGTCTCGAATTGGAGTTGAGGCACCCGATTTTAACCGGGTCAACAATTTCGCAAAGCCCTCTCATTCAATATTTTTAAACAATAAACTATGCTTCCTAGTTTTTAGGACCTCACAATTTGTTCGGGTGTTTAATTTAGAATTTGGTCACCCTATTTTGACCAGGTCAATGATTTCTCTAAACTCTCTCTTTTATACTCCATCCGTCCTAAAATTCTTGTCTTAGATTTGTCTAAGTTCAGATGTATCAAGTTACGTTTTAGTATTAGATACATCCGTATCTAGACAAATCTAAGACAAGAATTTTGGGACTGAGGGAGTACTATACACTATGTTTCCAAATTTTCAAGGCCTCACAATTAACCGAGGTCTTCAATTAGAATTCGGTAACTTGATTTTGACTGGGTCAACAATTTCTCAAGGAGCTCCCCCATTTGATTATTTTAATTCATCATGTTCCTGAATTTTGAAACTCTTTCATTCAATTGAGGTATTCAATTTTATATTTGAGTATTAAATTAAATATCTTGAATAAAAAAGGAAACTAGCACATTACTCATAATCTTCAAAAGTAATCTCAAAGTGATGCCCTGCCAGAACGAGCTGAACTTAATCAAAAGGACAAGATCCATAAAATAAAACATGCATCGCTTATTTTTGTCCATCAGGTCAAATATCACGAACACCACCTGCAAACATCAATGTAGAATTGGACTGAGGGACTGAGGAGTCGCCGGGGACGCTGGAGTTTACGGTGTCGCGGAGGGTGTGTGCGTGAGAGAACGAAGACGCTGCCGCTCTGTATTAATAGTGTGTTTACTGTACCTGGATGGGTATTTAACAATAGTGACCACTTGCGTTGGATTGGGATCAGGATTCCCGTTGACTAGGAGAGCTCCGAGAGCAATCACACCGTGACTCTGGGCCATACATTTTTCTGATGAAGAACATATGAACTGTCTCTAGTAGTACTAGTAGAATTTTATTTGGGGTAAATCAACCCAATACATTTTCTCTCTGAAAGTTTAAGTCCAAATGTACTTCTGTTTGCTCCGCTCCAAGGGATAGAACATGAGCGTCTCAAAATTCCCTTTTTTCACTAATTTACAAATCTTATGCCACACAAGAAAGAAAATGAAGAGCTTCTGAGGGCATGAATTCCATTGTTCCATTAATGTTGAGAGATGCACAATGATGCTGATTGGAGGGTGTTGGGCTAAGAACAACAGAATCGAAGAAATTGGGTGAATCTTCACGAGATACGCAATAACAATAGCGGCAATGAGGACCTGGCGGATTGCTTGGTAGCTAGGCAATGCAAAAGGTTGTACTTCGTAGGGTTCTCTAGTATGCTATTCTCATCTTCCAACGGAGAGACAATCGCCGCAATCTCATAGAAAGGCTTCGGCGATGTAGCACAAGTAACGAGTTGGCTGTCACGGCTAATGAAAGATGAAAAGAAGGCAAATCCTTCTTTTTCTGTGTTTTCCTCCAATATCTCAAAGCTCACCAGTACATTGAACAAAAGAGGGAAATATATGTAAGCGCGGCATTGCACAATGGCAAGGACTATCTCTCTCGATCTACATGTAATGCAAGTTCCTCAAAACGTACATATATATAGGAAGGGGGTGTCATTCTAGAAGTGTGAGTTTAGCATTCATTCATGTAGTATATTCTTTGGTGGTCACTGAAAAAACGCGAATATAAACTACAGTTGAAAACTAACAAATGTTATATGTGTTTGGTGTTAGTTGTGATATAGCAAGAAATGCATGTGAAAATGCGTGATGGACCACATGCAATAATAAAACTTGAATCACACTTCAATCAAACCTTTACTAAGTCTACCAGTACTGGTGCAGTGCGGATTATTCTATTTAAAGTTTGAAAAAAACTGATTAGCAACTTTCTTAAGAAATGTTGACAAATTCAGAGAATGAGTAGGAGGAGGAGGGGATACTTCCATATGATGGGAATTTTGGCTGGTCTCATGCCATAGATAAATCTCACTGAGCGTATGAAATGAAATTCACTTCATAACCGAGACATGGAAACTAAAAGCATCCAATAGCTAGGTGTATTGTGCTAGCTGCCTTGAAGAACTCCCACATCTACCAAATCAATAAATCTACTTGTTCCATTAATAGCGTTCCGAGGGCATGAATTCCATTGTTCCATTAATTTTGAGAGATGCACAATGATGCTAATTGGAGGGTGTTGGGTTAAGAACAACAGAATCGGAGAAATTGGGTGAATCTTCACGAGATACACAATAACAATAGCGGCAATGAGGACCTGGCGGATTACTTGGTAGCTAGGCAATGCAAAACGTTGTACTTCGTAGGGTTCTCTAATATGCTATTCTCATCTTCCAACCGAGAGACAATCGCCGCAATCTCATAGAAAGGCTTTGGTGATGTAGGACACGTAACGAGTTGGTTGTCACAGCTAACGAAAGATGAAAAGAAGGCAAATCCTTCTTTTTCTTTGTTTTCCTCTAATATCTCAAAGCTCACCAGTACATTGAACAAAAGAGAGAAATATATGTAAGCGCATCATTGCACAATGGCAAGGACTATCTCTCTCGATCTACATGTAATGCAAGTTCCTCAAAACGTACCTATATATAGGAAGGGGGTGTCATTCTAGAAGTGTGAGTTTAGCATTCATTCATGTAGTATGTTCTTTGGTGGTCACTGAAAAAACACGAATATAAACTACAGTTGAAAACTAACAAATGTTATGTGTTTGGTGTTAGTTGTGATATAGCAAGAAATGCGTGTGAAAATGCATGATGGAACACATGCAGTCATAAAACTTGAATCACACATCAATCAAACCTTTACTAAGTCTATCAGTACTTGTGCAGTGCCGATTATTCTATTTAAAATTTGAGAAGAAATGATTAGCAACTTTCTTAAGAAATGTTGACAAATTCAGAGGAGGAGGAGGGGGGGGGATACTGCCATATGATGGGAATTTTGGCTGGTCTCATGCCATAGATAAATCTCACTGAGCGTATGAAATGAAAGTCACTTCATAACCGAGCCATGGAAACTAAAAGCATCCAATAGCTAGGTGTATTGTGCTAGCTGCCTTGAAGAACTCCCACATCTACCAAATCAATAAATCTCATTGTTCCATTAAGAGCTTTCGAGGGCATGCATTCCATTGCTCCATTAATTTTGAGAGATGCACAATGACGCTGATTGGAGGGTGTTGGGTTAAGAACAACAGAATCGGAGAAATTGGGTGAATCTTCACGAGATATGCAATAACAATAGCGGCAATGAGGACCTGGCGGATTGCTTGGTAGCTAGGCAATGCAAAACGTTGTACTTCGTAGGGTTCTCTAGTATGCTATTCTCATCTTCCAATGGAGAGACAATCGCCGCAATCTCATAGAATGCCTTCGGCAATGTAGGACAAGTAACGAGTTGGGTGTCACGGCTAACGAAAGATGAAAAGAAGGCAACTCCCTCTTTTTCTTTGTTTTCCTCTTATATCTCATAGCTGACCAGTACATTGAACAAAAGAGGGAAATATATGTAAGCGCGGCATTGCACAATGGCAAGGACTATCTCTCTCGATCTACATGTAATGCAAGTTCCTCAAAACGTACATCTATATAGGAACGGGGTGTCATTCTAGAAGTGTGAGTTTAGCATTCATTCATGTAGTATGTTCTTTGGTGGTCACTGAAAAATGCGAATATAAACTACAGTTGAAAACTAACAAATGTTATATGTGTTTGGTGTTAGTTGTGATATAGCAAGAAATGCGTGTGAAAATGTGTGATGGAACACATGCAGTCATAAAACTTGAATCACACTTCAATCAAACCTTTACTAATTCTATCAGTACTCGTGCAGTGCCGATTATTCTATTAAAATTTGAGAAAAAATGATTAGCAACTTTCTTAAGAAACGTTGACAAATTCAGAGGAGGAGGAGAAGGGGGGGATACTGCCATATGATGGGAATTTTGGCTGGTCTCATGCCATAGATAAATCTCACTGAGCATATGAAATGAAAGTCACTTCACAACCGAGCCATGGAAACTAAAAGCATCCAATAGCTAGGTGTATTGTGCTAGCTGCCTTGAAGAACTCCTACATCTCCCAAATCAATAAATCTCATTGCTCCATTAAGAGCTTCCCAGGGCATGCATTCCATTGCTCCATTAATTTTGAGAGATGCACAATGACGCTGATTGGAGGGTGTTGGGTTAAGAACAACAGAATCGGAGAAATTGGGTGAATCTTCACGAGATACGCAATAACAATAGCGGCAATGAGGACCTGGCGGATTGCTTGGTAGCTAGGCAATGCAAAACGTTGTACTTCGTAGGGTTCTCTAGTATGCTATTCTCATCTTCCAATGGAGAGACAATCACCGCAATCTCATAGAATGGCTTCGGCGATGTAGGACAAGTAATGAGTTGGTTGTCACGGCTAACGAAAGATGAAAAGAAGGCGACTCCTTCTTTTTCTTTGTTTTCCTCTAATATCTCAAAGCTCACCAATTGAACAAAAGAGGGAAATATATGTAAGCGCGGCATTGCACAATGGCAAGGACTATCTCTCTCGATCTACATGTAATGCAAGTTCCTCAAAACGTACATATATATAGGAAGGGGGTATCATTCTAGAAGTGTGAGTTTAGCATCCATTCATGTAGTATGTTCTTTGGTGGTCACTGAAAAAACGCGAATATAAACTACAGTTGAAAACTAACAAATGTTATATGTGTTTGGTGTTAGTTGTGATATAGCAAGAAATGTGTGTGAAAATGCGTGATGGAACACATGCAGTCATAAAACTTGAATCACACTTCAATCAAACCTTTACTAAGTCTATCAGTACTCATGCAGTGCTGATTATTCTATTTAAAATTTGAGAAAAAATGATTAGCAACTTTCTTAAGAAATGTTGACAAATTCAGAGGAGGAGGACGAGGGGGAGGGGATACTGCCATATGATGGGAATTTTGGTTGGTCTCATGCCATAGATAAATCTCACTGAGCGTATGAAATGAAAGTCACTTCATAACCGAGCCATGGAAACTAAAAGCATCCAATAGCTAGGTGTATTGTGCTAGATGCTTTGAAGAACTCCCACATCTACCAAATCAATAAATCTCATTGTTCCATTAAGAGCTTCCGAGGGCATGCATTCCATTGCTCCATTAATTTTGAGAGATGCACAATGACGCTGATTGGAGGGTGTTGGGTTAAGAACAACAAAATCAGAGAAATTGGGTGAATCTTCACGAGATACGCAATAACAATAGCGGCAATGAGGACCTGGTGGATTGCTTGGTAGCTAGGCAATGCAAAATGTTGTAAGTCGTAGGGTTCTCTAGTATGCTATTCTCATCTTCCAATGGAGAGACAATCGCCGCAATCCCATAGAATGGCTTCAGCGATGTAGGACAAGTAGCGAGTTGGTTGTCACGGCTAACGAAGATGAAAAGAAGGCAACTCCTTCTTTTTCTTTGTTTTCCTCTAATATCTCAAAGCTCACCAGTACATTGAACAAAAGAGGGAAATATATGTGAGCGCGGCATTGCACAATGGCAAGGACTATCTCTCTCGATCTACATGTAATGCAAGTTCCTCGAAATGTACATATATATAGGAAGGGGGTGTCATTCTAGAAGTGTGAGTTTAGCATTCATTCATGTAGTATGTTCTTTGGTGGTCACTGAAAAAACGCGAATATAAACTACAGTTGAAAACTAACAAATGTTATATGTGTTTGGTGTTAGTTGTGATATAGCAAGAAATGCGTGTGAAAATGCGTGATGGAACACATGCAGTCATAAAACTTGAATAACACGTCAATCAAACCTTTACTAATTCTATCAGTACTCGTGCAGTGCCGATTATTCTATCTAAAATTTGAGAAAAAATGATTAGCAACTTTCTTAAGAAATGTTGACAAATTCAGAGGAGGAGGAGGAGGAGGAGGGGGAGGGGATACTGCCATATGATGGGAATTTTGGCTGGTCTCATGCCATAGTTAAATCTCACTGAGCGTATGAAATGAAATTCACTTCATAACCGAGACATGGAAACTAAAAGCATCCAATAGCTAGGTGTATTGTGCTAGCTGCCTTGAAGAACTCCCACATCTACCAAATCAATAAATCTCACTGAACATATGAAATGAAATTCACTTTATAACCGAGACATGGAAACTAAAAGCTTCCAATAGCTAGGTGTATTGTGCTAGCTGCCTTGAAGAACTTCAACATCTACCAAATCAACATGTTACCATCCAAATCACCTTCAGTGGATGAAGAGACCAAGGATATGCCTGGTTGGTGGCCACATGTGTCTCGCCAAAATTTGGCACCCTATGGTATTCTAGACCATGCATGGTCGTTGACAATTTTTTTACGAGAAACATAGTACAGATGAGGACGCTCACAACATGCATGCACACTCACTTATATGAATACACGCACACAAATCGTATCCCTTTGAGCACCTCTGAGAGTCTGAGCCGACAGATCTTGAGATAGACAAAGTCCCATAACCTATTAAAGTCGCTCACATATCTCACATGATCGCCACAACTCTTGCCGAAAATTTGGCTAAAAGGAGGCTAAGAAATCTCCAACCAATATCTTTGTATGGTTAATGGTTGCCAAAAACTGGTAGGACATAAGATGGCATGTACCGAACATAAAGCTTGAAACCAAAATATGTATAATTCACTAATGAAACTAAAATACGTATAATTCACTAAGTTGATGGTAGATCAAATCCTAGGCTTTGGCTTCCTCGTACAGTCAGTTCTGGTGCACAGTGTCCATTTGAAGTGATTGAGATTTTGTCTGCGTTCTTGTTTCAGTGGGTTGCAAATTATCATGGCTTTATCAAGTCCACGAGATCGGCGACGAGCTGATAAGGAGCCGGTACGGGCCAGGATGTAAGTGGACAGCTGTTTGGTCATCCTGAGACTTGTTCAAACCCGCCAACACTTCTTATGTGGGATTAGTCACAACCCAATTAATTCTTAGCAGTGTATGTGGCATCCACATACTACCACATACGCAAAACATTGTACACATTGATACAATGAATCAAGATTTCGGTGGGATCTGGAGGGGATCGCGAAGTTGGTATGAAGGTGCTGGCTCTTTGAGTTGATGACGATAGCCGTGGGAGATGGAGTCAAGTTTGGTGGCGCTCGGAGATCGACGTACACGACTCCTGGGCTGGGATGACAACACTTCGAGTTGGGTAGTGGCGGGGGTGGGATGGCAACGCTTCAAGTCCCACAAACAGCCCCCTTTCCATACAATATATGTACACGTTTGTGGGTGGAATAAGGGTTGAAACCCTATCTGCGCGCCACCACATTTCCTGATCCCCTTCTCGATTTCTCGTCGCCGGCAACTTCAATTCTCCCTCTCCCCCTCTTGATGTGGCACGGAGTGTGGTCAACGGGCCGGTGGTACCAGCGGTGGTGACGACCCTGATTGGAGGCGGTGCGTTGCCGCCGACGGCGCGAGGAAAAGGGGAGCGAGACGGTACACTAACAAAGGTCTCTCACCGCCGTCGTCGCTCCTCTGCTGCGAGACAGAGGAGTACGACCGCAGGCAGGCGCTCCTCCGCTGTGAACTGTCCTCCGACTCATTAGTAATCGGCAGCTCCTCCGCCGCGAGCAGCTCCTTCGCCGGTGCCTCAAGCTCGCGGACGCCACTCATCCCAGTGAAAAGGGAGTCAGGGGAGCTCCCGGCACTCCGAGAGGTGAAGAAGGAGCCGGAGCAAGAGCGGCGGGGAGGTGGCGTCATCGGGTCAGAGGATTTCCTCCCCCGTGGAGGCGGGCGTCTTCGAGGCCACCATCGTCGTGCACCGTGCATGAGAGGACGAGGAGTTGGAGCAGCATCGTCGATGGGAAGCTGGCATCGACGTAGTCCTCCTCGAGCAGGGGCTCACGAAGGAGCAAGACTTTGTCGACAACCTCGAGGCATGGCGCCGGGAAGCCAAGGCGCAGGACGACATCTACATCAACCTCGTCTCCTCCGACGACGACTGAGCTCCTCCGCCACCGCAGCATCGCCGCCACACCCGCAGGGCTCCGGTGAGCCCAATTTTGGCCAGTTTTAGGATTAGGGTAGGCCGACGCCAATATGTAATCGATGAACTATATGTATGCATGAATGATCATCTCTATTATATATATGTAGGAATGATCATCTCGACTGTTTCTTGTTCATTCCTTGCGCGAAACATCTTTTCAAAATTCTACAGTTTCATATAAGGTTTCACCTCGGCCGCAGCCAAATTTGCCCCTTATGAGAGGGCAAACGCGAACTGTAAATGCACTATAAGGGGTCTGCTAGATATGCTCTTAGCCTCTTGTCCGCCCAATTTTTGGCAAGAGTTGTGACAGCAAGCAATTGTTTACTAGGTCTTAGAATAGAATAGCATATTGTGGCTAATTACAGCCGTACTGAGTCGTGTACTGTTGTTTGGCTTCGAAAAGGTCATCCCTGTAACAAGGAGCTCATGCCAGCTGATTTTAATCCTATTACCTAATGAATAAAACTCCCTTTATCCTCGAAAAAAAAGACGACAACAAACAATCGTTAAAACAAAAAAAGTGAAAAATAACAATTTTTTATGGGCGTCAAACTTTTCTAAATGTTTCTTCTTAATTTTTGTTTCCCATCAGGGTTAATTTGATTTTCTAGGTGTGGAGTACGTAGTGTAATTTACTGAGTTTTTTTAGGGTTGTAATTTACTGAGTTGATGGTAGATCGAAGCCTAGACCTTGGCTTCCTCGTACAGTTCGGGTGCACTCTGTCCATCCAAAGTGCTTCCGTAAATATCGTGGCTTTGCACATTTCCACGAGATATGTGAGCTGACAAGGTGGGACCTGACCGAGCGGCTAACCGAACCGGTGCGGGGCGCTGTTCCTTTCGGTCGGGGTTCCCCACCACGTACCATTTCTTCGCCGGCCCCACGCGCGCTCCAGCAAATATATCGGCATGGAAGCATGCGCACGGCGCCAAAGGTGCCATTTTGTTGAGAGGAAGCGGCATGAAATCGAGCTCCGGGCCGGTGAGGAGAGGTGTCAACGTCTTCGCCAGCGACAGCTAGTCCGTATCAGAGCGCATGATTCAGCATGCGCCATGTCATGCCTGCGTGCTCTCTCCCATTACAGCCACGCTTGAATATTATTTTTTTTTGAGGGAGCCACGCTTGAATTTGGTGGACGTATATGATTCGTCCCGGCCGTTTGCTCCAGCAAGCCGGAAGCTGGCAGGAATCCAACCAAACAACCTAAGCAACCGTGCCATAACTTTTGGGTCCATCGGTTCTTCGGTGTACATATAATTTTTCCTACCAGTATTTGGGGGAACCCATACATTTTACGAAAATATTGTTCAATTTAATGCATCTTCTCTCGCTCCTGCTAACCAAGTGGAATCTCCTTATTTTCTCTACTTCGCAAATCCTAACCAAGGAACCACGCAAAAAATAAAAAATAAAATTATACGTATTATATAGGATAGGGGTGTCATTCTATAAGTGTGAGCTTGCATGTGATTTTTTATTTTTTTGCTAGAAACATGTGAGTTTCGCGTTCATTCACATAGTATGTTCGTTTAGTGTTCATCGGAGAGCTGTGAATACAAACTACAGTCAAAAGCTAAGAAATGGTATACATGCTTATTGTTAGTTCGTGTAGCAAGAAATGCATTTTAAAAATTTGTGATGAAACACATAGTAGAAGAACCCTAATTAAATTTCAATTTCCTTATTTTCTCTATGGAAGAAACATGTGGAATATATCTATTTTATTTTATTTGCACAAATGTTCACCGTACATAATTTCCTCGCCCGAAATTCTATTTGCCGAATAAATTGATTTTCCTGGTTTTATCTACTTCATAAATGTTCAACATAGATAGTTTTACCTAGCTCGAAATTCTAATGCTTCGGCGGGTTTCAAAAAGAACATGATGATGACAGGACAACAAAAGAGGTCATTAGTACAAGTGATGGTTCGAAATATTGTCTGTATGACATACTCTAGTTGTAGATACGGCACGACTGTCTGGGCAATAAACCTTCTGTTATGGCCAGACTGTCCGGAAATTAGGATCAGACTGTCTGGTCCAGGTCGCTGAATCATTCAAATCTTCTGTTCTCACATGACAGTCCGGTGTGGGCTTCCGGACAGTCCAGTCCAGATCGAAATTGTGTGTTTTTGTGAATCTGATCGGTACGGGGACGATTAAGGCCTCAAGATGGACTCAAAATGAAAAGACGCATAATATGAAAGTTTTTCTATTTATTGAGACAAACAACTATGCTTTTTATGAGATTTCGATCCAAGGTCATTTACTGCCACAAAAGCGACCCGCAAGGTAATAAACCGAACAGTTTTGAAAAGTTCAAACCAAATCATCCGATTTGGAACCAAACTAGGGTTTTGGACGTGAATCCAAGTCCCTTCCGTGGACGGGAAGTCTAGCCGCCTCTTATAAACATGAGGGGTGACGTCCGATTGAACAACAACAACAACACACAATCGCAAAACCCATCTACTTTTTACCTATTTTTACATCTCCCCCTTATTTTTTTTTCTTCGTTCTTCGTGTTGAAGTGCAGCGATCCTTGAAACTCTAGGGACGTGTCAACCAACCTAGGGACGAATGTCCAGACGGGATCCCTCCTGGGCGAGTGGGTTTTTGGGTCCTCAAATCCTCTCGTCGGCTGTCCTGCGAATCGCGCTTCTGGCAAGGCTCCTTCGACGTGAGCTGCGGTGCATCACTCTCGGCGAGTTACACGGTTACATGTACATGTGCGAACAAGCGGCATGAAAACGATCGAGCTCCTCTTCGAACGGTGATGAGGACAAGTGTCAACGTCTGTGTTCGCGACAGCTAATTAATTGATCCCGATCGGAGCACATGCATGATTCAGGCCCCGTGCTCTCGTCCACACTTTGTATATGGTGGCTTCATCCGCAAGGCCGGCCTTAGCAGACCCTACTGCTATTAATGCACAAGAAACTTTAACAGAAGGCAAAAGCTAATCTCCTGCCGACTGGTCGTTTACAACAGATCTGGACGACTCGGATGCCGTTGAATATGAATCGTGCGGTTATAGTTTGTCTCGCACTGAGCGGCTCGCGATCCGCTTCTCTCGGGCGGGAATTTTCTCCTCGCGGGATCTTTTCTGGTCGCGCTCCTCCTCTTTTAGGCAAAAATATACAATCAAAGGGGGACTCGAACTCAGGCTCCTAGGTTACACAAGCAAGTGAGGGAACCAGCTGGCCTAGGCTAGTATTGGTGTCAAGTTATGCGTAGTTATCTTTTCTATACCACACTAAACTATTTCTTCTCTACAACATCTACCATTCCAATCAAGAATTCTTGTGCTGGACTCTTGTTGACCTTGATTTTGCTGCTGAGCTGCACTCGTTCCTAGTGATTCGACATGGTGGAGCACAACGAATATACATACAATCTAGTATGGGCCAACATAAATATACCCGGTAGCTTATTTTTTCTAATAGCATGGTAATATAAACACTGCATACCTGATAACCTATATAAAAACACCATGATAAGTTTTGTCTTGGGATTTTTTTGGTTGAAAACATACCCGGTAAATTATGTGTAAATAACGTAATAATATAACACAACAGACCCGATAACTTACGCACAAATACTATGATAACTTTTGACCGGAGAAAAAAAGTTGTTGAAAACATGATAACTTTTGACCCGGTAATTTATGTGTGAATATCTTGATAATTTACGCACCGCAAACATGATAACTTTTCCCTCCGCTGGAGGGAGGGGTTTTGATGAAATATACCCTCGATAACTTATGTGTAAATATGATGATAATTTACGCATCACTGTCCTGGTAATTTCTATGCAAATAACATGATAACTCATACATCGTAGACATGATAAATTGTGTACCCAGTCCTGGTAACTTTGTCGGCGGAGGTAGGGATGGGGGGAGTCGTTGAAACATACCACGATAACTTCTATGCAAATAACATGATAAATCACACATCGTATACATGATAAATTATGTACCCAATCCTGATAACTTTGTCGGTGGGGGTAGGGGTGGGAGGGTTGTTGAATCATACCACGATAACTCTTATGCAAATAACATGATAACTCACACATCACAGACTTGATAACTTATGTACCTG
>NC_041383.1:782995665-783015730 GCF_002162155.2 Triticum dicoccoides
TTGTGTAAATAGCATGGTAATAGAAACATACAAAATTGATAACTCCCATACAAACGCCACTGTAACTTTTGACCTGAAACTTTTTTGTTGAAAAACGTACACCCGATAATTTCTGTGTAAATAACATGATGATGTATCATCGCAGACTTGATAACTAATATCTTACGTTTAAATACCATGGTGTCTTTCATCCAAGGGGAAAAAGTTTTTGAAACATTTCACCGGTAATTTCTACGTTAAATTACCATACTTCCCCATGCTTTTAACCTTCTCGTACTGTAGTTACCAGCCTTATCATGGTATAGTTATCATGTTGCTCAGACCATAGTTATCACGCTGGTCATTGCTAAAGTTACCAAGCCAAACTTTATTTTTTCTTCTGATATGGCAGAAATAAGAAAGGTTCAAATAACATTGTCATTCTATAATACACAACAACAAAAGGTGGCTTAGTTGGTTATTAGGCTCGATAGGTATTACATAGACCTGGGTTCGAATCCTCTTTCAAGCACTTTTATTTTCTTTTCATATTATGCAGCAAAAAACCAGAAAAAACCACTAGCAGTTTACTACGGTTTTTGAGAGAAGGAAAAAAAATCAGTGAAAGCGAGCGCGGGATGATAACGATCACGTACGAACTAGTCGTGCGGATCGGTCGCTAACGATCAGTCGAATGGTCGTTAGCACAGTTCTTAACAGAATAGTATATATACTTCAATAATATATATCATATATTATAAAAAATGTAAAAGTATAAACATAAAAAAATAGTTAGGAAATAATTAATGTCTCATTACACCATCTATATGTGAATATATGATGCAAAAAAATACTATATGATACATGCACTCAACTATCTATGCCTAATAATAAAGGGGCTATTCCTTCTTGCGGTACATCACAAAAATTGTTCCCAAAGTTGTAAAATATTACCCCTCAATGGCACCTATAAATGATTAAAAAAAATCACACAGGGGAATCCCCGTCTGGGCTGGCCCATGTAGTAGGGACATTCTATATGGGTTGGCTATATGGTGCGTGCTGGTAGAAGACGCAGCATGGGTCGGCTATGTCCGGGCGGCCTGTTTTCTAAATTTTGTTTCTTCCCCATTTCGTTTTTTTCTACTATAAATATTTTGGCACTTCAAAAATGTTCTAAAAATTAAAAAAAAAATCGAAATAAAATGTATAAGAAAACATTAAATGTATGTCAATTCAAAAAATGTTCACGATTTTGTAAAAAAAATGTTAGCTTCTTAAAAAAATTGACATTTTGAAAACCAAACTTCAGGGAATCAAAAAAATGTTCAAAATTTTTAAAAAAATTCATGTATTAAAAATGTTAATGAAGTCGAACAAAATATCACAAATTCAATAAAAAGTTCATGAATGGAAAAATATCCTAAAAATAAAAAAATGTTCGTTAAATCAAGAAATGTTTGTTCAATCAAAAAAATTCATGAATTTCAAAATTGTACACCAATTTCTGAAACAATGTTCTAGCACTCTAGAAATGTTCTCCGATGTAAGAAAATTGTTAAAAAACTGTTCACCATTTAAAAAAATATTTGCAAATAGTATAAAATATTCATGAATTCAAAATATTCTTAATTCAGGAAATGTTTGAAATTTTGTAAAAGTGTTCATGAATTTGAAAAATGTTCACAATTTTAAATATGTTCATGAGTTTTAGAAAAAAATCTTCATGATTTCATGCAATTGAGAGTGATAGTGTATCTCAGTGATGCAGCAAAATGTCATCATGGCCATTGGAGATTATGATATTTTTTTCTTCCATTGCAACGCACGTGTCCTTTTGCTAGTAAACAAATAATGAATAGATACAACATGGGGAAGTGCACCGAGGGGGGCATGTGCCCCCTGTCCATGTAGAGTTTATGTTCTGCAAATATATTTTATTGTAATTTATTTAAGTATGTAAAATTATTGGGCTCTAGGCCGCCACACCTTTTGCCCTGGCCTAGGGCTGGCCCTGAATCAATCAGGGCGTACATTATCGCTATCTTTCCATTGAGCTTGTTAATTGAGAATGATTCTTACCCTTGTTTGATTAATGGCATAAACTCATAATGCAGGAAAGCAAGAGCGCGCTGAGCTTGGGCATGTCAGGAATGTCGGCGGTTGTCACTGCAGTTGGTAAGATATATAGGCCTGCACTTAACAGTATGAGTAGATTTTGATTGTCTGGTCCTTACTTAATTTTCCACCAACTAACTCGTGTTCTTGTCTCAATTCTTCCGGTATTGGCAGTGTGTGCGGCCGTCGCAGTAGTAATAGCGTTGGTCGTGATCAGGCGATGTCGCCCTCTGAGGAAAAAATGCTCAATGCAAGAAGATAGTGACCAAGATCATGGAGGGGACCAGCGGAAGGAACTGGGACCGGCGAGCAGCCCCGGAGTATGGTACTTCCATGGACGATGTGGTGATTGAGGTCGACCCCGTCGAGACGTTTCTGCATGAGATCCTCAACGAGAAGCTGATGTGGTTCAATGCGGAGAAGCTGGCGTCGTGCACTAGGAACTATTCCATCGAGCACGGCTCCTACTGCTTCGGGTGGTCATGTGGTATACATGGGGGAGCTCCCCAGCGTGCTACCCATGGCGGTGAAGGTGTTCAAGGTATCCATGAAGAAGAAGGTGCAGGAAGGGTCCATGGCGGAGATCGACACCATCGCCGAAACCTACCATGTGCACCTCGTCAGGCTCTACGGCTTCTGCTTTGACCCGCACACCAAGGAGCTGGTCTACAAGTACTTGGATAGTGGATCGCTCAAGAAGTACCTCTACCGTGACAGGGAAGGCAATGGTGGTGAGGAGAGGAGGGAGAGGCTCGAGTGGCGGACACTGCACAACATCGCCATTGGGGATCCGGTACCTGCACGATGAGTGCGAGCAGAGGATCATGCACTGAACATCCTCACTTGGGCCGGCCCTAGCAATATGGATGCTCGAGTGCAGTTGAGGCATAATGAACTTTAGCTGAGTAACATATATACTTTCAACCATATATATTGTATATCAAAAAAAATATAAAGGCATAAACATAAAAAATAGTTAGCAAATAAAGTCTTAGTACATCATGTATATGTGATTATATAATTCAAATAATAAGTATAAAATATATGTATTCAACTATAAATAACTAATGAATAAATATAACATGATGAAATGCGCTGAGGGGGGCATGTGCCCCTGTTCATGTTATATGTTCATAAAATCAAATTTATTTTGTATTATTTATTTATTTATTTATTTATTTTGAGAACAATTTATTTAAGTATGCAGATATAGTGTGCACTTTTGCCATGGCCTTGGGCTGGCCCTGTTCACCTGGCCAGTCAAGTCCATCTTAAATTTCCCTACAAAAAAGTCTCTCTTATTCGTTTTCTGAAATTGACTTCTTTTCTGCACTCCCTTAATTAGATTTCAATTTCCTTATTTTCTCTATGGCAGAACACATGGAATATCTCTAATTTATTTTATTTGCTTCACAAATGTTCATCGTAGATAGTTTCCTCGGCAGAAATTCTATTTGCTTTGGCGGTGTAAGGAGTATAGAATGGTGAGACGACAAAAGAGGGTGTCTGTTTAAGTGATGGCCCTAAATGTTGTTTGTATATGACGCAATCCATATGTCACAGAGCGTCAGCCTAATATCCTGGCCATGTCGACCGCAATAAGAAACCATGTCATGACAATGATGTCTGTATGCAAGCCCGATGTCCACTATTTTCAGCCATATTTGAGTACAGCACCTCTCAAGGAAGACAAGCGAGAGTTTTAATTTCTATACAATAATCATCCGAGCAATAACTGGGGCTCAGAGAACAAATTGTTAATTTTTGATACAGTTTATTTTGCATTTTGGTTGTCTGTTGCCAATTGGTATATGTTCCTGTTCTGTCGACTCGGCCGGCGCGCCCGAACAAACATATTGTCAAAAAAAAACTGGCACGGAATCTTCATCTTCAGAGAGAAGCGGCATGAAAACGGGCTCCTCTCCGGCCGGTGAGGACAAGTGTCACCGTCTTCCGTCGCGATTGCCGACCTATTCCGAGCGCATGATCCAGGCACGATGTCATGCATAATATCGCCCATAGCTCTATGTGGCACGTTTCGACCGTTTGCTCCCGATACTCTACACTAGTATAAGATCCACGTGCTCCCTTGACTTGCGAGTTGCGAGCCTGGAGCGACCGTGCCAGAGTCCACTGGTGACGTGGTGAACGTAGAAATTTCGTCGTACAGTACTATTGGAGGGACACCATGCATTTTTTTCTGAAAGTTTTGGTTTTCATTAATGTACTATTTTACCTTGTCCCCGACTAGTGAAGAAACATGCGTCTCAAATTTCATTGTCTCTATTCTACAAAGTCTTCACCGAGGAACCCACAAAAAATAAAAACTATTGCTGCGGACGATTCCTTGTCATCAACTCTACTGTTTACTCGGTTTTGACGGTAGTGGAATGAGATATACAATGACAAATGAGGGCGTCGGTTTACGAAGATAAGTTAATCATCAAGGTCTAATACAGAGGCACCGGAGGTGTAGTACAACGATTTGCTTGGCTGATGGAGCTACCGATTAATAAAACAATTAAAATGCCTCCCATTTATTTGTTTTCGTCCAATATCTCAAACCTCGCAAGTATACTGAATGGATAAGGAATGAAATGTAAGCCCGGCATGACACATTGACGAGAATTCTCACTCTCAATTTGCAGGCAGGCGGGCTCCTTAAAGCATACATATATATATAACACAGGTGGACAGGGGTGACATTCCAGAAGTGTGAGCTCGCATGTGACTATGTGAGTTTGGCATATCCACATTTTATGTTCTTTTGGTGGCCATCTAAAAATTATGAAGGCAAACAGCAGTCAAAAGTTAAGAAATGTTATACGTGCCCGTTGTTAGTTGTGTTTGTAGTGAGTAGTGCATATGAAAAACATGTGATAGAACACATTGTTCTAGAAGCCTAATTAGATCTCAATTTCTTTAACTTATTTAACAAACAAACATGTAGAATGAATCTAATTTCCTTTAATTTATCTAACAAAGAAACAAGCGGAATAAATTGATTTCCCCGGTTTTATCTACTTCACAAAAGTTCAACATAGAGAGTTTTACCATGCTCAAAATTCTAATGCTTCGGCGGTTTTCAGAAGAACATGATGATGATAGAACAACAAAAGAGGTCGTTAGTACAAGTGATGGTGCTAAATATTATTTGTATGACATACTCAAGTTGTAAATACTAAGTATTAACCCCAATATTGTGGTCGTATCACCCCGCAATATCATCAATGATATTACGACCATGTTGATCACTTTAGCCAAGTTAGTACAAGCCTGATATATGACCCCAAAAGTGTTACTAATATAGATAACCTTAAGAAAACAAGATAACACTCCACGTGTTGCTACAAAGATTTATGAAATAAAATTATCAAGCATAAAATGGAAATAATACCACACCACATTTTCTCGATATGACGGTAGGAAACCTATAGGTAAATAAAGGGTGGATGCATGTTATATATCCTTGTATCATTCAAGTTCAACTATTTGTTGCTGAAAAGACATAAAATATAAATGGATGATGTTATATTTTCTAGTCACCGATCAACGCGGTCAGAACCGCTTCAGCTGGTCAAAACCAAGTCAAGGGTTGATTCCTGAACCTGGTTGATAGTTCGAGGTGTATTTCAACCGGTTTTGTAGTTTATGGTTGATTATTAGCCGAATGAAAAGTTCACGGTTCTAAAGTGGATTTTTCTCATATAGGATAGGGGTGTCATTCTAGAAGTGTGATCTTGCATGTGAGCTTAACATTCATTCACATAATATGTTCTTTTGGTGTTCATCGGATAGTTGTGGGAAAAAAAAACTACAGTCAAAAGCTAAGAAAAGCTATACATGCTTATTGTATGTCCGTGTAATGAGAAATGCCTTTTGAGAATTTGCGATGAAACACATAGTAGAAGAACCCTAGTTAGATTTCAATTTCCGTTTTTGCTCTAAGGAAGAAACACGTGGAATGTGTCCATTTTTTTCTCCACTTTGCAAATGTTCACCCTAGGCAGTCTCCGTGCCCGAAATTCTATTACTTAGTCGGTGTAAAGACAGCAGACTGGTGATACGATGACAAAAGGATGGTGTAGAATTAAGTGATGGTTCTAAATTTTGTTTGCATATGACACAACGGAGTGTCGGCCAATATTGGGGTCATGTTGAGTTGTTGACTGCGGTACCACTCATGATATTACAATGAAATCGCATGCAAGCCTGATATCCACTATTTTGAACCTTATTCAAGGACAATACTGCTCAAGGAAGATACACCCTCGAGTTGTAAGGTCTATACAATACTGTAACAACGACAATAATCACCCAAGCAATAACTTGGTCTGCTAGAACAAATTGTTAATTTTGATACATTTTCATTGTATATTGTTGGTCCACTAAGGCACTAACAATTGTCAAAGGCCAAGTTTTGTTTCTTGACTTTAACCAAACATCAAAACTTGGAAAAAATAGAATATTATTAAAAGAAGAGCTGAAAAATCATTTCGAAAAAATGAAAACAAAAAATGGGAATATTTAGACCACAGCCCAAAATAGTTATGGATATTTCAGAATTTATTATGAGTGAGAAAAAAAATATAAGAGACCATACTTTTTAAAGCTCCAAAAACACAGTATGTATTAGTAATTCTACATACATCTTTATGTGTTTTGTTTTCCTATTTATTTCGTCAAAACAAAATGTGCTGAATGGGCTGCCACCTGTATGAAACCGACCAAACCTGGACGGTTTTGTGACAGATATGAACAAGAAAAGAAAAATAGAGTTGAGAGTTGAAAATCTAGATGGTTTTGTGACCGATAAATCGACCGAATCTAGAAGGTCACAGGACTTAACGTGGTCATCTGACCGATAAGCTAACCAGTGCGGCCGGTGTGCGTGCTTCACGCTGTTTCTCTTTTCAGCATTCGTACTTTTGTGTTCTATAATCGGCCCGGCGCGCTCGAACAAACTAATCTTCTTGGCTCACCTCAAAAAGAAAAACCAATCTTCTTGGCGCCGTTCGTTCCTTGTGGTCACGAAACGGCATGGAAAAGCGGCACATTCTTCAGAGGAAAGCGGCATGAAAACGATGGAGCTCCTCTCCGGCCGGTGATGAGGACAAGTGTCAACGTCGTGGTCGCGACAGCTAATTAATTAATCCCGATCGGAGCGCATGATTCAGGCACCATATGTCATGCCTTCGTGCTCTCGTCCACACTTTGTACACCGTGGCTTCACCCGGCCGGTCAAGTCCATCTTAAATTTCCCTGCAAAACTAAAGCCTCTCTTAATACGTTTTCTGAAACTGACTTCTTTTTTACATCTCCCATAATAGCCCTTAAGCGGATTCTAAAATCACATACAGTTTGTTAAAAATCATAACACGGGAATGTGTGGACACTGGTATTCAGATAGAGCATTCGACGAGCCACCCATGATCAATTTGTGGAAGCCCAAAGCACATAGAACTACAAGAATTTCCTAAGGTCTGAAGGATAAAGAAGGTACTCACTCCATTCAAATATATAGGCCCTAATACATCTTACGATGTTGCTTTGTTTCTGCGAATTACGATGTTGCTCTTAACCATTGATAAATTAATAATATCTGATATAAAATAATATTATTAAAAACTTTAACGGTATACCTTTTTGTGTGATATATGCATCATATACTATTGTTCTAACCTATGTTAAAAGAAATACTCAGCCCCTATAGTATCCGAAACATATTATACCTTGTATATTTAAATGGAGGGATTACATGTACGTAGAACACAACAAATAAAAGCATCTATAGCCAGAACTCCTATTCTCTCCGTAAACGTTCGGGCGGACCTGGTCCAAAAAAACAACCCAACCAGACCCACCTCCACCCCCATTTCCTCCCCAAGTACCTGAGTTGTCTAGCACCCCTCAAGCTCAGACCATATATGGGAAAGGATATGAGGGATATGTTCATCTTCTACATCCACGCGCCCCAACTTACTCCGGCCTAGCCGCCAGCCACCATCACCTGCGTCCGGCAGTGCTTGGTGCACGCCTCACCACACCGCCCTCCTCTCAACTGTCGTACTATCCTCCTCCCACCCCACCCCACCCCCCTCCGATTTACAGCTACGGCGACGACCCTGCAACAGTCAAGTTTTGGACTCACTCACATCGCTAGCTCCAGTTCGTTCACTACTCGCACTCGACATGGAGCCCACGGCCTCCCGGTTTCGTGCTCAGGCGAAGCAGATAAGTGAGTGACCCAATGAAATTTTTAGGTACTTGATGTTTCGCAAAACCGAATAAATAAATAAAGCAATTGTGAGGTCCAATCTCTTGCTTAATCATCCAGGAAATGAGGTGTTGGAAAATAGTCCGTACTAGAAGGGCGATGCGCGCTTTGCTGCGCCGCTTACATTCTTGGGGTGGTACATGTTTTATTTTACATGGTAATATCATTTAACTTGTCAAAATTATTATGTGCTAATCGGTTTGGCATGTGGGGGAAGTAATGGAGTGTGTTCTTTCTATCAAAGATGCTACACCTATGGACAGACTTTATGGAACCTTTGTTACGGATCGATGTGTCAATTTATTGTTAGAGATTGAGGGAAGAGTGATCCAACGGTGAAAATCAGAGAAGTGATAGGTGGGAGAGTGTTTGGTATGAACAATCTATAACGAATCATCCGTGAGTGTATCATTTTTATTTTTCAATGTGGTGTTTGGGTGGGTCTTTCTGACCGTGTGATTGGAGAGCATCTTTTAATTAATACAAATACATGAGAAAAGTACATGTGTTGTTGGCCGCATGTGTTATGTTGGTGCAAAACGTGTCATAGGGGGCACTTCCTTTTTGTCAACAAAGGCCCACACCATCCAGGCACTTATCCAGGGACTCATTCATCGAGAGATCTCACCACGAAGCCCAGGTCAACAACCTAATCAATCGTGTATCTAGTCTAAATTGGAGAACTCAGTTGAACAAGAAGACATTAGAATTAGAGAGCTTAATGATGTTAGGGATTTTATTGACACGACCAAGGATTGACCGAGTCAAAATCAAGGCACTGAAATTGTATACCTCAATTGAATGAGACAACATAGTGTATTAAAAATTTGAATGAGAGAGCTCCCGGTGAAATTGTTGGCTGGGTCAAAATCGAGTAACTCAATTCTAGTTAGAGACCTCAATTGAACGTGGGCTCTTTAAAACTAGGGAGCTTAGTGTTATATATAGAGGATGAATTTTTCATGGCCCGAATCTTATGAACCGAAGGGCCTTCATATAAAAAGTTAGTTTATCGGAACGTGTCTAGTAAAAAAAGACTGAAAACCTTGTAGGGCGCCACCAGAAGTTCGAAATTTAGCAGATCGCTCGCTGCACCCCCATACCATATTCCCCCACATCCATCTTCGAAACCCTAGATCCAAGAAAGAAAATGAATGCGCCTACTCTAGATCGGAAGAGATCACCCGCCGGCCCGGCCAGTTCGCTGGCCTCCCCTAGATCGGAAGAGATCACCCGCCGGCCCGATCACAGCGGCGACGTGAAAGACCTCGAGGGAAAATGGCTGTTCGAGGCCGCGAAAAGTAGGATGCGAGCATGGATTTTCCGCATGGAGGAAGGCGACTTACACGGTCTCAAGATAGTGCCGCCATTGGAGATCATCCTCGCCCCAGACTTCATCGAGAGAGCGTGGTATCAGGATAGACTGGTGTCCTGGAGTTCTGGTTTCATTCAGTGGGAAACTTATCAGGAGTACCTCGAGAAGTTCTTCAGGTTGAATCTTGGTGCTCTTCTTACACTGGACCTTGCAATCAATTAGGTAGTTCTGTTACTTTCTCTGATATCTATACATGGTTATTTGCTTTGTTTCACTGCTAATTAACTTCATTGCATCTTTGCAAAAAACAATGTTGTTGAATAGTGTCTCAAGTCGGAGAACGATTTTGTCGAGAGTCGCGTATCTGCTCTCAGCGATGAAGAGATGGCCTTGAGTGGTAGGATCAAGTACCGAATCAAAGAGATCAAGGAGCGAAAAGATTGTATGAGTGAACAGGAATCATGTCTTGCGGCTGCTGGCTTTATGTGTATCGCGGCGGAGGCCAAGATGATGTCTGGGATGATTCGGGACAACTTAAGCAACAGTGTCAGAAACTGTGCCCTTATTCTTATGGTCGACAAGAGGCATGGGTGTGCCGCGGTTTGTGCCGCCTTGTTGGGTATGACAAAGGAGGCTGAACTGATGCTTGACTATGCAAAACAAGATGGAGTTAACCTAACCTGTATTCAGAGGTTATGGCATGCCGCACAGTCCGGACTAGAATAGTAACACTTCTAGCCATTCTGCACGCTGGGAAGTATCCTGATGAGAGCACGAAATTGGAAAAGAAACAAAAGATCAAGGTGCTGCAGGAGAAAAATGTTGAGAAAGAGTTTGACATGGACAAAGATATGTTAGAAACCAAGGAGGAGAAGAATGCCATCGAGGCTTATGTTTATGACATGAGTAACAAGGTTCATAACAAGTACTATGTGATGGACAAGTCTCTGTACTAGGGTCTTTGTGGGGCTGCAGCACATGGTCCTTGTGGCAGTTAGGATAGAGTTCCTGACCATCAAGGACTGGCTGTTAAGATAGAGTTCTGTTCTTGACCATCAAGGACTGTCAGTTAGCATCTTAGACTAGCATCTTAGACTAGCATCTTAGACTGGCATCTTAGCAACAGCTTAGCATATGCTTGGCTGGCTAGCAGCCTATAAATATGTATCCCCAACCCCTCAGGTTGGCATGGCATTGTGTGAGAAATAAACCAACAAAAATTGTCCCAACTCTCCTAGTGTCATCCACAACTATCAATGCTCAGGTTAAAAGGTCTAACAAGTGGTATCAGAGCCTCGTTATCTTGCACCCTGGGCATTTCCTGTGGGAAGCCTAAGTCGGTAGCAGCAGCTGCTCCGTCTGCCTCTGGTTACCTCCCTCCCTCCGGACTGTCGAGCAGCAGTTCGTCTTCAACAGCCTCCTCTTCACGCAACAACCCCCCTGCAACGAGTCATGTCTGTAGGTCGCTCTCAGCACACGGCTACCTCGAGCATGCGGCATCGGCAGGAGGCCGAGCGCGCCGCGGCAGAGGAGCGTGAGCGAGCAGCTGTGGCAGCAGCTGCTGCGGCAGCAGCTGCTGCGGCAGCAAGGGTGTCGAGGCTGGCTGCAGCGGAGCTGGCAGCAGCCAGAGCGGAGGTAGAAGCAACCAGGGCGGAGGTAGAAGCAGCAGCGGCAGCAGACGCAGCACGCGAGGCTACGGCGGATGCCAAGGCACTCTGCGGCGGCTCCGGCAGCTCCAACAGCTCCGCGGCTGCGGATGACGACGCCGACGCAGATCGCGCCAAAGTGGCGCAAGAGCGGACGGCGCAGTGGGCAGCCGAGCACGCCCACGCTCCAGGTGCAGGTGTGCACCGCGACGGCGGCTGCAATGACCAGGACTGCGGCCTCTACGAGGTCCGGACTGTGGTCAGGGATGTTGGTCCCAATGTTGGGTGGCCTACCCTCACTAAAACCGACTACATCGAGTGGGCTGGGATCATGAAGATCAGGCTCCAAGTGCGGCGCCTATGGGAGGCAGTCCAGGACAGCAACGTCGACCACCTAGAGGATCGACGGGCGCTGGACGCCCTCATCGCCGCAGTCCCGCCTAAGATGCAGTTCTCGCTTTCCAACAAGCGGACTGCCAAGGAGGCTTGGGACGCCATCACCGCGGCACGCATCGGCAGTGATCGTGCTCGCAAGTCCATCCTGCAGGCACTCCGTAAGGAGTGGGAGAGCCTGGGTTTCAAGCCAGGTGAGGATGTTGATGACTTTGCTCTCCGTCTCAACACTCTGCTGCAGAAGTTGGTGCAGTTTGGCGATGCCACCTACACCGAGGAGAGAGCTGTCGAGAAGCTTTTTCGGTGCATCCCCGAGAAGTACAAGCAGATGGCTCAGTCGATCGAGTCTTTGATGGACCTCTCCACGATGACGATCGAGGAGGCGATAGGTCGCCTCAAGGTCGTCGACACCGACGAGCCACAGCCTTCCTCGGGACCCATCATCGACGGGAAGCTGCTCCTAACTCGGGAGCCGTGGGATGCCAGCCTTGGTGACAGGAAGAAGGGGGAGCCTTCTTCCACGACGGGCGGCCGCAAGCGTGGCAAGCAGCGTAAGGCGCGAAGAGGCCCCCCGGGCAGGGCACAAGGACGTGCCGAGGGTGACGCCCGCGGAGGCACCAAGGACGGCGCCGCTGGCAAGCCCAAGCCGGCACAAGACAACAGTTGCCACAACTGTGGCCGGTTTGGCCATTGGGCCAATGAGTGTCGGCAACCACGACAAGGCCAGGCTCACCTCGCACAGGCGAAGGAGGAGGAGATGGCTTTGTTCATGGTGCATGCAAGCATTGAGCTACCTTCAGCGACTCCAGTCGCAAAGGCTTTCATCCACCTCGATGAGCCAAAAGCACACGCTCTTCTCGGCGATGGCTCCGGGAAGGACAAGACTACGGGGTGGTGCCTCGACACCGGCGCCACCCACCACATGACCGGTCGAAGGGAATTCTTCGCCGAGCTCGACTCCGATGCGCGAGGCTCCGTCAAGTTCGGGGATGCCTCCGCTGTGGAGATAAAGGGCGTCGGCTCCGTCATTTTCACCACCAAGACGGGAGAGCACCAGCTGCTCACCGGTGTCTATTACATCCCCGCGCTAAGGAACTCCATCATCATCTTGGGACAGCTGGACGAGAACGGCTCACGCGTGCTGATTGAGCATGGGGTCCTACGCATATGGGATCACCAGCGTCGCCTTCTCGCCAAAGTACCCAGAGGTGAAAATTGACTCTACGTCCTTGATGTGCAGGTGGCACAACCGGTCTGTCTCGCTGTCCGTCGAGACGACGAGGCGTGGCAGTGGCATGAGCACTTTGGGCACCTTCATTTTGAGGCCCTGAAGCGTCTAAGTGCCAAGGAGATGGTGCGAGGCCTGCCATGCCTCGACCATGTGGAGCTGTTCTGCGACATCTGCGTGCTAACGAAGCAGAGACGACTCCCCTTTCCCCAATAGGCGAGTTTTCGGGCCAAGGAGAAGCTGGAGCTCGTGCACGGAGATCTGTGCGGCCCAGTGACGCCAGCCACACTAGGAGGTCGACGCTACTTCCTGCTGCTCGTCGACGATCTCTCCCGCTACATGTGGGTGATGATCCTCGGCGGTAAGGGAGAAGCGGCGGACGCCATCAGGCGCGCGCAGGTTGGTGTGGAGGCGGAGAGCGGCCGCAAATTGCGCGTGTTGCGCACTGACAACGGCGGCGAGTTCACGGCGGCCGAATTCGCGTCGTACTGCGCCGATGAGGGCATCCAGCGCCACTACTCCGCGTCGTACAGCCCACAGCAAAACGGCGTCGTCGAGCGGCGCAACCAGACGGTTGTGGGGATGGCTCGGGCTCTCCTCAAGCAGAGAGGGATGCCGGCTGTCTTCTAGGGAGAGGCGGTGCTAACGGTCGTCTACATCCTCAACCGCTCACCTACTAAGGCACTCGACGGCAGGACTCTGTACGAGGCCTGGCATGGGCAGAAGCCGGCGTTCTCTCATTTGCGGGTCTTTGGTTGCCTTGCATTCGCCAAGGAGCTTGGCCACATTGGGAAGCTCGATGATAGGAGCACTCCGGGAGTCTTCATCGGCTACGCAGAGGGCTCAAAGGCCTACCGCATCCTCGACCCAAAGACACAACGTGTGCGCACAACGCGAGACATCGTGTTCAATGAAGGGCGAGGGTGGTAATGGAACAAGGCGGTGGACGACGGCTCGACACCGATGTATGACGACTTCATTGCGAGTACGCCCACTTCAAGGAAGCTGGGGGAGCGAGTAGCTCCTCTTCGCCGGGCATGTCTACCCCGGCCCCCAAAACTACATCGACTCTGGCGCCTGCTAGGCCGACGACACCACAACCGGCGACGCCGCGTATTCCAGCCCCGGCGGTCACCACTCCGGGCTCGTCTTTATCAGCACCAGCTCACGCAGAGCACAACCCGATGAAGTTCGCTTCCCCGCTCACTCACGACGAGGAGCGTATCAACGCGTGGCATGACGGCGAACCGCTGCGATACCGTACGATGGATGATCTGCTCGGCGACCAGCCGGTGCCGGGACTGGTGCCACGTGACTTGGAGGCGCAGCTACAGCTCGCGTGTGAAGACGGCGAACCACGGTCCTTTGCAGAGGCCAAGAGAGACGCGGCATGGCGCGTCGCGATGCAGTTGGAGATGGATGCGGTCGAGCAAAACCGCACCTGGGAGCTCGCTGATCTCCCTCGAGGTCACCGTGCAATCACCCTTAAGTGGGTGTTCAAGCTGAAGAAGGATGGAGCCGGCGCCATCATCAAGCACAAGGCTCGCTTGGTGGCCCGAGGCTTCTTGCAGCAGGAAGGAGTCGACTTCGACGACGCTTTCGCTCCCGTGGCACGGATGGAGTCTGCGCGACTTATCCTTGTGCTGGCTGCCCAGGAGGGCTGGCGTGTCCACCACATGGACGTCAAGTCGGCATTCCTCAACGGCGACTTGAAGGAGGAAGTCTACGTGCATCAGCCACCGGGATTTGCGATCCCCGGCCAGGAGGGCAAGGTACTCCGCCTGCGCAAGGCTCCCTATGGCCTACGGCAGGCACCTAGGGCGTGGAACGCCAAGCTGGACTCCACACTAAAAAAGATGGGATTCGAGCAAAGCCCGCATGAGGCGGCCGTCTACCGATGGGGCAGTGGAGGAAATGCCCTGCTGGTGGGCGTCTATGTTGACGACTTGGTGATCACTGGCACCAAAGATGCAGAGGTGGTGGCGTTCAAGGAAGACATGAAGGCCACCTTCCAGATGAGTGATCTGGGGCTCCTCTCCTTTTATCTAGGGATTGAGGTGCACCAGGATCACTCCGGGATCGCGCTTCGACAGTCCGCCTACGCCAAGCGCATCGTTGAGTTAGCTGGGCTCACCGATTGCCACCCAGCTCTCACTCCAATGGAAGAGAGGCTGAAACTGAGCCGCGATAGCACGACGGAGGAAGTGGACGCTACGCAGTACCGACGCCTTGTGGGGAGCCTTCGCTACCTCGCCCACACACGGCCGGACTTGGCCTTCTCCGTCGGCTATGTCAGTCGGTTCATGGAGCGACCGATGACGGAACACCAGCAGGCAGTGAAGAGGATCGTCCACTACATAGCAGGGACCCTTGACCACGGCCTCCACTACCCTAGGTGTCCGAGGGCGGCACACTTCATCGGGTACAGCGACAGCGACCACGCCAGCGACATCGACACCAGCAAGAGCACGAGCGGGATCCTCTTCTTCCTCAGCAAGTGCCTCGTGAGCTGGCAATCAGTCAAGCAGCAGGTGGTGGCCCTGTCCAGCTGTGAGGCTGAGTACATAGCGGCCTCCACCGCCTGCACTCAGGCGCTCTGGCTCGCTCGGCTGCTTGGTGATCTTCTCGTCCAAGACACCAGAACGGTGCAGCTCCTGGTGGACAGCAAGTCCGCCCTGGCTCTGGCAAAGAACCCCGTTTTTCACGAACGGAGCAAGCACATCCAACTGAGGTATCACTTCATCCGCAGCTGCTTGGAAGAAGGGAGCATCGAGGCGAGCTACATCAACACCACGGACCAGCTCGCAGACCTGCTCACCAAGCCTCTTGGGAGGATCAAGTTCCACGAGCTTTGCTCCAGGATCGGGATGATTCAACTCTCCCACAAGACGACGTACAAGACTTAGGGGGAGAATGATGGATAAGTCTGTGTATTAGGGTCTTTGTGGGGCTGCAGCACATGGTCCTTGTGGCAGTTAGGATAGAGTTCCTGACCATCAAGGACTGGCTGTTAGGATAGAGTTCTGTTCTTGACCATCAAGGACTGTCAGTTAGCATCTTAGACTAGCATCTTAGACTGGCATCTTAGCAGCATCTTAGCATATGCTTGGCTGGCTAGCAGCCTATAAATATGTATCCCCAACCCCTCAGATTGGCATGGCATTGTGTGAGAAATAAACCAACGAAAATTGTCCCAACTCTCCTAGTGTCATCCACAACTATCAATGCTCAGGTTGAAAGGTCTAACACTATGGTTCAGGTATGGCTGCATGGTGATGGCAAGAATGCGACCAAAAAGGAGCCTATGTTGCGAAGCTGGAAGAACTCAAAAGGTTTGGTGCCTCTATGGTCCCGTGCAACTACTGTACCGCATTCGTGGTTTCAGAGAGGCTGCACTGTCCAGTGACCCAAAGTTCGATCATATCGACATATCAGATAAACAACAGGTTGCCAATGAGTGCTCGGCAGTGCAGAATTGGTTGGTTGCTCTACTGAATCCTTCTCTCCTTGTTTCTAACCTTATGAAGAAGGCCGAAGCACTTGAAAGATTCTGCAAGCCGATCATGGCGAATCCAAAGCCAGCACCCGAGCCGTAGACCCCACCCCTGTCGAAAACCGGAGAATCAAAGGGTCAAACACCAGAGGAACACCCAGACGGTGCCACTGAAGCTAGCAAGCCGGCCAGTGAGGGAGGTGCAGAGGAATAGAGTGCCCCCCGCGTCGCCCTCCCCGAGCAAGGCAACCGGGGAGGTTCCCCACTCCCCCCCTCCCCGCGAGTTGCCGCCCCCCTTCCTCCTTGCTGCTGCCGCCAGCGGGCGTGGTTGGGCGTTGCCCGCACGGCGCCCCTCAGTCCGGCGGTCGCGACCCCCTTCTTCTTCGTCGCTGGACCCTGACTCGGGCGAGCGGTCCTGGCGGCAGAGCCCTTCGATCGGCGGCGTTCGCGGATCTGGATGGCGGTGGTGCGGAGGCATTGCCTCTTGGCGGCGGTGACGGCCCATGGCTAGCGGCGGTCGGCGGCGCCCGGCTGGCCCAGATCTAGGCCCTACAGGCCCGATCCGGGTCGGGGCGGGCCTACTGGGGGGCCGCGGTGGGTTGTTCTCCGGTGGTTCTGGCGAGCTCCTCGCGACAGGGACGGCGGCTATTGTGCCGCAATTGCTGCAGCATGGCGGCGGAGCTTCACGGGGCCGTTCTGGCCCGGCCGGACATTTGTTCTGGTGTGCCTCTGCTGCTATGCCCGGTCTGCTACCGCCTAAGCCGGTGGAGGTTGTTCCCTCCCTCGTGGCTATGGTGCTGCCGGTCCTTGTCTACGGGTGTCTCGTTTGGATCCGGCCGGCCTCGCTTCGTTGGCCGTGGTGAGACGACGGCGGTGTCCTCGTGACTGTGCGCATGTTGGTGGGCGGCGGGTGTGGTGGAGCCGAAGGTTGGTCCTGGGTGGCGGGTGCGAGGGGTCGGGAGAAATCCATGTCGGGTCTTGCCGGCACCAATGCGGTGACGCCTGCGGGCGCCGCCATACTTCTTGAAGGGTGTCGGGTGACCCTCTCCCCCCTCTACCCTCCGTGTACCGGAAGAAATCCTAGGATTCGTCCGGGCAGCAGCGTCGTCATCGTTGCATTCCTTCTTGAAGGTGGTGCTTGGTACACGGCAACTCGGTGACTTTGGAGCGTGGTGGTTATCTTCGGTGGGCGCAGCGGTCGCGGGGTGCCGTAGCTTTCGTTGATCCGGTGTTGTTAGCATTTTTTCTCTTATTTTCTCTTGTATTTGTTTTTTGGGTGTGCTTGTGTTGTTAGCCCCAACGTTGATCGGAATGTTGTATCAGGTGGTTGCTACATCAATATAGCGGGGCGAAAGCCTATTTTGAGTGAGGGAGGTGCACAGGAGCTGCCTGCAGCCAAGCAAATGGACACTGAAAAATCTGATTGTTCTCCCAATAGTTCCTTGGCACGCGCCTATTGTTGTTCAAAGGAGGTTTTATATCCGTCAGTGACTTTTCTCTGTGTTGGTACTTGGTAGCGCAACAAACTTGGTGCACGATTGTGATGTACCATGTAACTCGAACAATGTGAGCTGATGGGGCTAGGCGGGGAGAACCTTTTCATGTTAACTTTAACAAGAAGAAAGGCTTGCAACGTAAGCCGATGGGGGTTCGAAATTAAGAGCCATGGTGGCGATTGTGCCAGTTATTAATCTTAACAACATGCATGCTTGCGCTAATTTTAGTATATACGATAGTTTCAATCGCCCAGATCCAAGGAAATGCCTAACTCTGAACTAGATCAGCCAAAGAGATAGAGCTAGGGAAGGCACAGAAATAATGGAGAAAACATAGAAGTGACAGTTGAGAACCAACCTTCGGTTTCTGCCGGAACCACTCCGCCGGGGCCGCATGCTCAAGCTCCAGTATGCGTGCGCCATCCAGCAGCACGGCTGCGACCATGACCAACATAGGGAAAAAAAAACAGAGACGAAATCAAGGAGAGTGTCAACTGACGGGGGTTAAAAGTAAGGAGCGAGATTTAGGATCCGGTAGCCTATTCTCACTTGTCCGTAGCACCATTGAGCAGGCATCGGAAGAGGCGAGGAAGAAGAGATGAGTGTTGGCAAGCGCTATCTAGCTCGGTGTGTGCCTCGAAGTTGAGAGAAGTGACTTATGTTCAGTGTACTAGTAATCGGATTGGTGCACAACTAACGGAGCACAAATTATATATATTCAGACTAAGCTTTGTGGTCTGGCTGCCTCGCATCGCATCAAAGGAAATGCAGATGACAGTACGGTTCCAAACAACCATACTGTTGCATATATCATAAAATGTGAAGTAATACAAACACTGCAGAATAAAAGGAAGCACAAATTCATGTCTGTCGCATGTCATGGATAGGGCGTACAGTGACTATTGACGGTTCCATCACGTTATATGAGTGACTAAGTGTAATTTATAAGTATGTTTCTCAAGCACTTCTTTTCTGTAAGAGACAGCCTGAAAGTTAAATGATGATGGTAATTGGTAAATATATATGATATGGTGTAAGATGCAGATTATTAATGTATTCAACCTCTGGATTATTGACTTGATGAGTACTACAAAACTACTTAATCTTATTATTAATCCCTTTCTTCCGGCTCCGTTGACTAGGGAAGCTAGAGAGCGCAACAGTAGACTTTGGATCCAGCGGTGCTTTGGTGCACATAGAAGAAAACATGTGGAATAGAAATCTCCGCGTTTTTTCTGATTCGCATATCTCAACTGAGGAACCCCGCAAAAAACAAAAGGAGAATCCGACGCGGACTGTTTCATCGGTGGCAATTATATTTCTTCATCGGTTTAGGGACAACTGGAATAAGATATAGTGGAGAAAGGGGCGTCAGTTTTATGACGATACCCTGAAACTACAAAATTAATCTTCATCGGACACACCGTAATGACGCGATGCACCAACAGCGGGTTCGCTTTGTATTTAGGCAATACAAATCCTAGAGTTCCCGACGATTCCCTTGCATCTTGTACACTATCGTTATTTAGGATGTTATATCATTTTCTCACAGAGAGTCGATCATCCAAATCTCATAGGGAGGCACCGGCGTCGCAACATGAGAAGGAACTTGGATGGTACATGTGCCGGTAAACAAAAAGAATAAAATCTCTTCAGTTTCTTTGTTTTCCTCCAACATCTTAGAGCTAGCAAGTATTTTGAACGGGGAAGAAAAGAAACGTGAGCCTAGCAACACACATTGACGAGGAGTACTACCACTCTAGTTCTACACATAGTTTTGTTTCGAGACAAGTTCCTCAAAGCATACATACATATATGGGGCAGGGGTGTCACTCTAGAAGTGTGAGCTTGCATGTGAGGTTCACAGTTCATTCAAGTGGTATGCTCTTTAGATGGTCATTGAAGAACTGTGAACACAAACTGCAGCCAAAAAAAAGCTAAGAAATGGTATACATGCTTGGTGTTACCGTGTTAGTCGCTGTGTAGCTAGAAATGTGTTTTGAAAATATGTAATGAAACACACAATAGTAGAACCCTAGTTAGGTTTCAGTTTCTTATTTTCTCTAACGAAGAAACATGTGGAACATATCAATGTTCCTTCTTTTCCATGCTTCATAAAT
>NC_041383.1:783016138-783038336 GCF_002162155.2 Triticum dicoccoides
CCGGCGAGAAACTGTACCTCTTTCGTGGTTCAAGGAGAATAGGATGACAATACGATGACAAAAGAGGGTGTCAAATTAAGGTTATGGTTCTAAAGAAATATCATTTGTATATGACACAATATAGTTGTTGATATGCAGCGTCGGTCAAATATTGTGGTCATACCAGACAATACGAGCCACACTATTATTGGTATACAAGCTTCAAATTGGCTGTTTTGTTTGAGGACAATACCACTCAAGGAAGATAAAATGAGAGTTTTAACATGTATACAATTACAGTAACCACATTAATCACCATAGCAATAACTTGATCTTGTACAACAAATTGTTAAAATTCATACGGTTCCTTTGTATATTGTTGGTCCCTTGACAGTTGTCACAGTCTAGGTATTGTCTCTCAACTTCAACACATCTTTTTCTCAAACATCTAAACTAGAGAGTATAATTTCATTAAAACAAGAGCTAAAACAACCATTCTGAAAAAAACAATGAAAACAAAAAAAAAATATTGGAGGAACTTTTTCTTTAATGAGATGAACTTTAGAAATATCACGGTCCAGGATAGTTGTCAAAAAACGGCAGAATCATTATTGGCAAATTTATAAAATATAGCCAGAAAACCTTCCTGGCTTTACAGAACTCCATGCCTATTTTAAACTATACAAAGTTTGAGAGCCTTAAATATTTAGTAATTCTACTTACATATTTATGTGTTTCTTTTTCTATATTTTCTTTTTGTCAAAACATATAGTGCCGAATGATCTACCAGCCGGCCAAATATGCCGTTAAACAAAAAAAATAGAGTTGAGAGTCTGGATTGTAGTTGACTTCCGGACGAAGCAATAAGGCTGGTCATAGTGGGAGTAACATAGGTAGTAACATACATGCCACATAAGCAAAGAAGATGATGTGTCAGGCAATTAATGAAGAGAGAGGCAAATAGAGTAACATAATATATTACCATCATATAGCGCTTCCCAATGCAAAATGAGTCTACAAAGCAATAAATGAAGATTTATATGTTATCACACTTATGTTACTCTCCACTATGAAGGTAGTAACATAGACTAGTAACATGTGCATGTTGTTGGGGAACATTGCAGAAAATAAAAAAATTCCTACGGTTTCACCAAGATCCATCTATGAGTTCATCTAAGCAATGAGTGATAGGAGTGCATCTACATACCTTTATAGATCGTGAGCGGAAGCGTTCAAGAGAACGGGGATGATGGAGTCGTACTCGCCGTGATCCAAATCACCGATGACCAAGTGCCGAACGGACAGCACCTCCGCGTTCAACACACGTACGAAGCGGATGACGTCTCCTCCTTCTTGATCCAGCAAGGGGGAAGGAGAGGTTGATGAAGATCCAGCAGCACGACGGCGTGGTGGTGGATGCAGCAGGACTCCGGCAGGGCTTCACCAAGCAACTGCGGGAGGAGGAAGAGGTGTAGCAGGGGGAGGGAGGCGCCAAGACTCAGGGTGCGGCTACCCTCCCTCCCCCCTCCTTTATATAGGCCCCCAGGGGAGGGCGCCGGCCCTGGAGATGGGAATCTCCCAAGGAGGCTGCGGCCAGGGGGGTGGAGTGTCCCCCAAGGCAAGTGGTGCGCCCCCCCACCCAGTCCGAATAGTTGCTGCCATCATCTTTCAGCTTGGTTTTCTCTAGGAACATGTTGAAGTTCATGTTGACATGAGCATTGGCCATTTGATCTACAAGACATATTTGCAAAGGTATTAGACTAAGTTCATGATAATTAAGTTCATCTAATCAAATTATTTAATGAACTCCCACTCAGATTAGACATCCCTCTAGTCATCTAAGTGTTACACGATCCTAGTCGACTAGGCCGTGTCCGATCATCACGTGAGACGGACTAGTCATCATCGGTGAACATCTCCATGTTGATCGTATCTTCCATACGACTCATGTTCGACCTTTCAGTCTCTGTGTTTCAAGGCCATGTCTGTACATGCTAGGCTCCTCAAGTTAACCCTAAGTGTTTTTGCATGTGTAAAACTGTCTTACACCCGTTGTATGTGAACGTAAGAATCTATCACACCCGATCATCACGTGGTGCTTCAAAACGACGAATTTTAGCAACGGCACACAGTTAGGGGGAACACTTTCTTGAAATTATTATAAGGGATCATCTTATTTACTACCGTCGTTCTAAGTAAACAAGATGCATAAACATAATAAACATCACAAGCAATTATATAATAGTGACATGATATGGCCAATATCATATAGCTCCTTTGATCTCCATCTTTGGGGCTCCATGATCATCTTCGTCACCGGCATATGACACCATGATCTCCATCATCATGATCTCCATCATTGTGTCTTCATGAAGTTGTTATGCCAACGACTACTTCTACTTCTATGGCTAACGCGTTTAGCAATAAAGTAAAGTAATTTACATGGCGTTCTTCAATGACTCGCAGGTCATACAAAAAATAAAGACAACTCCTATGGCTCCTGCCGGTTTTCATACTCATCGACATGCAAGTCGTGATTCCTATTACAAGAACATGATCTCATACATCACAATATATCATTCATCATTCATCACAACTTCTGGCCATATCACATCATAAGACAATTGCTGCAAAAACAAGTTAGACGTCCTCTAATTGTTGTTGCATCTTTTACGTGGCTGCAATTGGGTTCTAGCAAGAACGTTTTCTTACCTACGAATAACCACAACGTGATTTTGTCAACTTCTATTTACCCTTCATAAGGACCCTTTTCATCAAATCTGCTCCAACTAAAGTGGGAGAGACAAACACCCGCTAGCCACCTTATGCAACTAGTGCATGTCAGTCGGTGGAACCTGTCTCACGTAAGCGTACGTGTAAGGTCGGTCCGGGCCGCTTCATCCCACAATACCGCTGAAGCAAAATAAGACTAGTAGCGGCAAGCAAGTTGACAAGATCTACGCCCACAACAGTTTTGTGTTCTACTCGTGCAATAGAGAACTACGCATAGACCTAGCTCATGGTGCCACTGTTGGGGAACGTTGCAGAAAATAAAAAATTTCCTACGATTTCACCAAGATCCATCTATGAGTTCATCTAAGCAACGAGTGATAGGAGTGCATCTACATACCTTTGTAGATCGCGAGCGGAAGCATTCAAGAGAACGGGGATGATGGAGTCATACTCGCCGTGATCCAAATCACCGATGACCAAGTGCCGAACGGACAGCACCTCCGCGTTCAACACACGTACGGAGCGGATGACGTCTCCTCCTTCTTGATCCAGCAAGGGGGAAGAAGAGGTTGATGAGGATCCAGCAGCACGACGGCGTGGTGGTGGATGCAGCAGGACTCCGGCAGGGCTTCACCAAGCAACTACGGGAGGAGGAAGAGGTGTAGCAGGGGGAGGGAGGCGCCAAGACTCAGGGTGCGTCTACCCTCCCTCCCCCCTCCTTTATATAGGCCCCCAGGGGGGCGCCGGCCCTGGAGATGGGAATCTCCCAAGGGGGCGGTGGCCAGGGGATGGAGTGCCCCCCAAGGCAAGTGGTGCGCCCCCCCACCCTAGGGTTTCCAACCCTAGGCGCAGGGGGGCCCAAGGGGGGCGCACCAACCCACTAGGGGCTGGTTCCCCTCCCACTTCAGCCCACGGGGCCCTCCGGGATAGGTGGACCCACCCGGTGGACCCCCGGGACCCTTCTGGTGGTCCCAGTACAATACCGGGTGACCCCGAAACTCTCCCGATGGCCGAAACAACACTTCCTATATATAATTCTTTACCTCCGGACCATTCCGGAACTCCTCATGACATCCGGGATCTCATCCGAGACTCCGAACAACTTTCGGTTTGCTGCATACTTATATTCATACAACCCTAGCGTCACCGAACCTTAAGTGTGTAGACCCTACGGGTTCGGGAGACATGCAGACATGACCGAGACGGCTCTCCGGTCAATAACCAACAACGGGATCTGGATACCCATGTTGGCTCCCACATGCTCCTCGATGATCTCATCGGATGAACCACGATGTCGAGGATTCAATCAACCCCGTATACAATTCCCTTTGTCAAACGGTACGTTACTTGTCCGAGACTCGATCGTCGGTATCCCAATACCTCGTTCAGTCTCGTTACCGGCAAGTCACTTTACTCGTACCGTAATGCATGATCCCGTGACCAAACACTTGGTCACTTTGAGCTCATTATGATGATGCATTACCGAGTGGGCCGAGAGATACCTCTCCGTCATACGGAGTGACAAATCCCAGTCTCGATTCGTGTCAACCCAACAGACACTTTCGGAGATACCTGTAGTGTACCTTTATAGTCACCCAGTTACGTTGCGACGTTTGATACACCCAAAGCACTCCTACGGTATCTGGGAGTTACACGATCTCATGGTCTAAGGAAAAGATACTTGACATTGGAAAAGCTCTAGCAAAACGAACTACACGATCTTGTGCTATGCTTAGGATTGGGTCTTGTCCATGACATCATTCTCCTAATGATGTGATCCCGTTATCAACGACATCTAATGTCCATAGTCAGGAAACCATGACTATCTGTTGATCAACGAGCTAGTCAACTAGAGGCTTACTAGGGACATATTATGGTCTATGTATTCACACGTGTATTACGATTTCCGGATAATACAATTATAGCATGAATAAAGACAATTATCACGAACAAAGAAATATAATAATAATCTTTTATTATTGCCTCTAGGGCATATTTCCAACAGTCTCCCACTTGCACTAGAGTCAATAATCTAGTTACATTGTGATGAATCGAACACCCATAGAGTTCTGGTGTTGATCATGTTTTGCTCGTGGAAGAGGTTTAGTCAACGGATCTGCGACATTCAGATCCGTATGTACTTTGCAAATATCTATGTCTCCATCTTGAACATTTTCACGGTTGAAGTTGAAACGACGTTTGATGTGCCTGGTCTTCTTGTGAAACCTGGGCTCCTTGGCAAGGGCAATAGCTCCAGTGTTGTCACAGAAGAGTTTGATCGGCCCCGATGCATTGGGTATGACTCCTAGGTCGGTGATGAACTCCTTCACCCAAATTGCTTCATGCGCTGCCTCCGAGGCTGCCATGTACTCTGCTTCACATGTAGATCCCACCACGACGCTCTGCTTGCAGCTGCACCAGCTTACTGCTCCACCATTCAACATATACACGTATCCGGTTTGTGAGTTAGAGTCATCCAGATCTGTGCCGAAGCTAGCGTCGACGTAACCCTTTACGACGAGCTCTTCGTCACCTCCATAAACGAGAAACATGTCCTTTGTCCTTTTCAGGTACTTCAGGATATTCTTGACCGCTGTCCAGTGTTCCTTGCCGGAATTACTTTGGTACCTTCCTACCAAACTTACGACAAGGTTTACATCAGGTCTGGTACACAGCATGGCATACATAATAGATCCTATGGCTGAAGCATAGGGTATGACACTCATCTCTTCTTTATCTTTTGCCGTGGTCGGGCATTGAGCCGAGCTCAATCTCACACCTTGCAATACAGGCAAGAACCCTTTCTTGGACTGATCCATTTTGAACTTCTTCAAAATCTTATCAAGGTATGTGCTTTGTGAAAGACCTATGAGGCGTCTCGATCTATCCCTATAAATCTTGATGCCTAATATGTAAGCAGCTTCTCCAAGGTCCTTCATTGAAAAACACTTATTCAAGTAGGCCTTAATGTTGTCCAATAGTTCTATATCATTTCCTATCAAAAGTATGTCATCCACATATAATATGAGAAATGCTATAGAGCTCCCACTCACTTTCTTGTAAACGCAGGCTTCTCCATAAGTCTGCATAAACCCAAATGCTTTGATCATCTCATCAAAGCGAATGTTCCAACTCCGAGATGCTTGCACCAGCCCATAAATGGATCGCTGAAGCTTGCACACCTTGTTAGCATTCTTAGGATCGACAAAACCTTCTGGCTGCATCATATACAGTTCTTCCTGAAGATAGCCGTTAAGGAATGCCGTTTTGATGTCCATCTGTCATGTCTCATAATCATAGTATGCGGCAATTGCTAACATGATTCGGATGGACTTCAGCTTCGCTACGGGAGAGAAAGTCTCATTGTAGTCAACCCCTTGAACTTGCCGATAACCCTTAGCGACAAGTTGAGCTTTATAGATGGTAACATTACCATCCGCGTCCGTCTTCTTCTTAAAGATCCATTTATTTTCTATCGCTCGCTGATCATCAGGCAAGTCTGTCAAAGTCCATACTTTATTTTCATACATGGATTCTATCTCGGATTGCATGGCTTCAAGCCATTTGTTGGAATCTGGGCCCGCCATCGCTTCTTCATAGTTCGAAGGTTCACCGTTGTCTAACAACATGATTTCCAGGACAGGGTTGCCATACCACTCTGGTGTGGAACGTGTCCTTGTGGACCTACGAAGTTCAGTAGCAACTTGATCCGAAGTACCTTGATCATCATCATTAATTTCCTCTCCAGTCGATGTAGGCACCACAGGAACATTTTCCTGAGCTGCACTACTTTCCGGTTCAAGAGGTAGTACTTCATCGAGTTCTACTTTCCTCCCACTTACTCCTTTCGAGAGAAACTCTTTTTCCAGAAAGGATCCGTTCTTGGCAACAAAGATCTTGCCTTCGGATCTAAGGTAGAAGGTATACCCAATGGTTTCCTTAGGGTATCCTATGAAGACGCATTTTTCCGACTTGGGTTCGAGCTTTTCAGGTTGAAGTTTCTTGACATAAGCATCACATCCCCAAACTTTTAGAAATGACAGCTTAGGTTTCTTCCCAAACCATAATTCATACGATGTCGTCTCAACGGATTTAGACGGAGCCCTATTTAAAGTGAATGTAGCTGTCTCTAGAGCGTATCCCCAAAATGATAGTGGTAAATCGGTAAGAGACATCATAGATCGCACCATATCCAATAGAGTGCGATTACGACGTTCGGACACACCGTTACGCTGAGGTGTTCCAGGCGGCGTGAGTTGTGAAATGATTCCACATTTCCTTAAGTGCGTACCAAATTCGTGACTTAAATATTCTCCTCCACGATCTGATCGTAAGAACTTTATCTTTCAGTCACGTTGATTCTCTACCTCATTCTGAAATTCCTTGAACTTTTCAAAGGTCTCAGACTTGTGTTTCATCAAGTAGACATACCCATATCTACTCAAGTCATTAGTGAGAGTGAGAACATAACGATATCCTCCGCGAGCCTCAACGCTCATTGGACCGCACACATCGGTATGTATGATTTCCAATAAGTTGGTTGCTCGCTCCATTGTTCCGAAGAACGGAGTCTTGGTCATTTTGCCCATGAGGCATGGTTCGCATGTGTCAAATGATTCATAATTGAGAGACTCTAAAAGTCCATCAGCATGGAGCTTCTTCATGCGCTTGACATCAATGTGACCAAGGCGGCAGTGCCACAAGTATGTGGGACTATCGTTGTCAACTTTACATCTTTTGGTATTCACACTATGAATATGTGTAACATTACGTTCGAGATTCATTAAGAATAAATCATTGACCATCGGGGCATGACCATAAAACATATCTCTCATATAAATAGAACAACCATTATTCTCAGATTTAAATGAGTAGCCATCTCGTATTAAACGAGATCCAGATACAATGTTCATGCTCAAACTTGGCACTAAATAACAATTATTGAGGTTTAAAACTAATCCCGTAGGTAAATGCAGAGGTAGCGTGCCGACGGCGATCACATCGACCTTGGAACCATTCCCGACGCGCATCGTCACCTCGTCCTTCGCCAGTCTCCGCTTATTCCGCAGCTCCTGCTTTGAGTTACAAATATGAGTAACGACACCGGTATCAAATACCCAGGAGCTACTACGAGCACTGGTAAGGTACACATCAATTACATGTATATCACATATACCTTTAGTGTTCCAGCCTTCTTGTCCGCTAAGTATTTGGGGAAGTTCCGCTTCCAGTGACCCTTCCCTTTGCAATAAAAGCACTCAGTTTCAGGCTTGGGTCCATTCTTTGACTTCTTCCCGGCAACTGGCTTACCGGGCGCGGCAACATCCTTGTCGTCCTTCTTGAAGTTCTTCTTACCCTTGCCTTTCTTGAACTTGGTGGTTTTATTGACCATCAATACTTGGTGTTCCTTTTTGATTTCTACCTCTGCTGACTTCAGCATTGAAAATACTTCAGGAATAGTTTTCACCATCCCCTGCATATTGTAGTTCATCATAAAGCTCTTGTAGCTCGGTGGGAGTGACTGAAGGATTCTGACAATAACCGCCTCGTTCGGGAGGTTAATGTCCATCTGGGACAGGCGGTTGTGCAACCCAGACATTTTGAGTATGTGCTCACTGACAGAACTATTTTCCTCCATCTTACAACTATAGAACTTGTCGGAGACTTCATATCTCTCGACCCGGGCGTGAGCTTGGAAAACCATTTTCAACTCCTCGAACATCTCATATGCTCCGTGTTGCTCAAAATGCTTTTGGAGCCCCGGTTCTAAGCTGTAAAGCATGCCGCACTGAACGCGGGAGTAATCATCAGCACGTGTCTGCCAAATAGTTGCTATGAGGATGATCCTCAGGTTCTTCTAGGACATATGCTTTCTTGGCAGCTATGAGGATGATCCTTAGGTTCCGGACCCAGTCCGAATAGTTGCTGCCATCATCTTTCAGCTTGGTTTTCTCTAGGAACGCGTTGAAGTTCATGTTGACATGAGCGTTGGCCATTTGATCTACAAGACATATTTGCAAAGGTTTTAGACTAAGTTCATGATAATTAAGTTCATCTAATCAAATTATTTAATGAACTCCCACTCAGATTAGACATCCCTCTAGTCATCTAAGTGTTACACGATCCGAGTCGACTAGGCCGTGTCCGATCATCACGTGAGACGGACTAGTCATCATCAGTGAACATCTCCATGTTGATCGTATCTTCCATACGACTCATGTTCGACCTTTCAGTCTCTGTGTTTCGAGGCCATGTCTGTACATGCTAGGCTCGTCAAGTTAATCCTAAGTGTTTTTGCATGTGTAAAACTGTCTTACACCCGTTGTATGTGAACGTAAGAATCTATCGCACCCGATCATCACGTGGTGCTTCAAAACGACGAACTTTAGCAACGGCGCACAGTTAGGGGGAACACTTTCTTGAAATTATTATAAGGGATCATCTTATTTACTACCGTCGTTCTAAGTAAACAAGATGCATAAACATAATAAACATCACATGCAATTATATAATAGTGACATGATATGGCCAATATCATATAGCTCCTTTGATCTCCATCTTCGGGGCTCATGATCATCTTCGTCACCGGCATATGACACCATGATCTCCATCATCATGATCTCCATCATTGTGTCTTCATGAAGTTGTCACGCCAACAGCTACTTCTACTTCTATGGCTAACGCGTTTAGCAATAAAGTAAAGTAATTTACATGGCGTTCTTCAATGACTCGTAGGTCATACAAAAAATAAAGACAACTCCTATGGCTCCTGCCGGTTGTCATACTCATCGACATGCAAGTTTTGATTCCTATTACAAGAACATGATCTCATACATCACAATATATCATTCATCATTCATCACAACTTCTGGCCATATCACATCACAAGACAATTGCTGCAAAAACAAGTTAGACGTCCTCTAATTGTTGTTGCATCTTTTACGTGGCTGCAATTGGGTTCTAGCAAGAACGTTTTCTTACCTACGAATAACCACATCGTGATTTTGTCAACTTCTATTTACCCTTCATAAGGACCCTTTTCATCGAATCTGCTCCAACTAAAGTGGGAGAGACAAACACCCGCTAGCCACCTTATGCAACTAGTGCATGTCAGTTGGTGGAACCTGTCTCACGTAAGCGTACGTGTAAGGTCGGTCCGGGCCACTTCATCCCACAATACTGCTGAAGCAAAATAAGACTAGTAGCGGCAAGCAAGTTGACAAGATCTACGCCCACAACAGTTTTGTGTTCTACTCGTGCAATAGAGAACTACGCATAGACCTAGCTCATGATGCCACTGTTGGGGAACGTTGCAGAAAATAAAAAATTTCCTACGGTTTCACCAAGATCCATCTATGATTTCATCTAAGCAACGAGTGATAGGAGTGCATCTACATACCTTTGTAGATCGCGAGCGGAAGCGTTCAAGAGAACGGGGATGATGGAGTCGTACTCGCCGTGATCCAAATCACCGATGACCAAGTGCCGAACGGACAGCACCTCCGCGTTCAACACACGTACGGAGCGGATGACGTCTCCTCCTTCTTGATCCAGCAAGGGGGAAGGAGAGGTTGATGAAGATCCAGCAGCACGACGGCGTGGTGGTGGATGCAGCAGGACTCCGGCAGGGCTTCACCAAGCAACTACGGGAGGAGGAAGAGGTGTAGCAGGGGGAGGGAGGCGCCAAGACTCAGGGTGCGTCTACCCTCCCTCCCCCCTCCTTTATATAGGCCCCCAGGGGGGCGCCGGCCCTGGAGATGGGAATCTCCCAAGGGGGCGGCGGCCAGGGGGTGGAGTGCCCCCCAAGGCAAGTGGTGCGCCCCCCCCCACCCTAGGGTTTCCAACCCTAGGCGCAGGGGGGGCCCAAGGGGGGCGCACCAACCCACTAGGGGCTGGTTCCCCTCCCACTTCAGCCCACGGGGCCCTCCGGGATAGGTGGACCCACCCGGTGGACCCCCGGGACCCTTCCGGTGGTCCCGGTACAATACCGGGTGACCCCGGTACAATACCGGGTGACCCCGAAACTTTCCCGATGGCCGAAACAACACTTCCTATATATAATTCTTTACCTCCGGACCATTTCGGAACTCCTCGTGACGTCTGGGATCTCATCCGAGACTCCGAACTACTTTCGGTTTGCTGCATACTTATATTCATACAACCCTAGCGTCACCGAACCTTAAGTGTGTAGACCCTACGGGTTCGGGAGACATGCAGACATGACCGAGACGGCTCTCCGGTCAATAACCAACAACGGGATCTGGATACCCATGTTGGCTCCCACATGCTCCTCGATGATCTCATCGGATGAACCACGATGTCGAGGATTCAATCAACCCCGTATACAATTCCCTTTGTCAAATGGTACGTTACTTGTCCGAGACTCGATCGTCGGTATCCCAATACCTTGTTCAGTCTCGTTACCGGCAAGTCACTTTACTCGTACCGTAATGCATGATCCCGTGACCAAACACTTGGTCACTTTGAGCTCATTATGATGATGCATTACCGAGTGGGCCCAGAGATACCTCTCCGCCATACGGAGTGACAAATCTCAGTCTTGATCCGTGTCAACCCAACAGACACTTTCGGAGATACCTGTAGTGTACCTTTATAGTCATCCAGTTACGTTGCGACGTTTGATACACCCAAAGCACTCCTACGGTATCCGGGAGTTACACGATCTCATGGTCTAAGGAAAAGATACTTGACATTGGAAAAGCTCTAGCAAAACGAACTACACGATCTCGTGCTATGCTTAGGATTGGGTCTTGTCCATGACATCATTCTCCTAATAATGCGATCCCGTTATCAACGACATCTAATGTCCATAGTCAGGAAACCATGACTATCTGTTGATCAACGAGCTAGTCAACTAGAGGCTTACTAGAGACATATTATGGTCTATGTATTCACATGTGTATTACGATTTCCGGTTAATACAATTATAGCATGAATAAAGACAATTATCACGAACAAGGAAATATAATAATAATCTTTTATTATTGCCTCTAGGGCATATTTCCAAGACATGTTACTAGTGTAAGTTACTCCCCACTATGACCAGCCACTAGTAGAAAAGAGGGCTTTGGTCCAGGCCGGGTTAGCCCATTAGTCCCGGTTCAATCCAGAACCGGGACTAATGGGGGCATTAGTCCCGGTTCGTGAGCCTAGGGGGCCGGCCGAGCCACGTGGGCCATTTGTCCCGCTTCGTCTGGACCTTTTATTCCCGGTTGGTGCCACGAACCAGGACTAAAAGGTGTGATGCCCATTAGTACCGGTTCGTGGCACCAACCGGGACTAAAGGTTAGACCTTTAGTCCCGGTTCGAGCCACGAACCGGTACTAATGGGGTTTGAGGCATTAGTACCGGTTCATGGTGTTGGGTTTCGTAGTAATTTCGAAAATTTTACTACGCACACGCAAGATCATGTGATGCATAGCAACGGGGGGGAGAGTATTGTCTACGTACCCAACGCAGACCGACTGCGGAAGCGATGACACGACGTAGAGGAAGTAGTCGTACGTCTTCTCGATCCAACCGATCAAGCACCGAAACTACGGCACCTCCGAGTTCGAGCACACGTTCAGCTCGATGACGATCCCCGGACTCCGATCCAGCAAAGTGTCGGGGAAGAGTTTCGTCAGCACGACGGCGTGGTGACGATCTTGATGAACTATATCAGCAGGGCTTCGCCTAAACTCCGCTACAGTATTATCGAGGAATATGGTGGCAGGGGGCACCGCACACGGCTAAGGAATCGATCACGTGGATCAACTTGTGTCAACTTGTGTGTTTAGAGGTGCCCCTGCCTCCGTATATAAAGGAGGAGAGGAGGGGAGGCTGGCCGGCCAAGGGGGGGAGGCGCAGGAGAGTCCTACTCCCTCTGGGAGTAGGATTCCCCCTCCAATCCTAGTCCAACTAGGATTCCTCGGAGGGGAAAAGAGGAGGAGGGGGCCGGCCACCTCTCCTAGTCCTAATAGGACTAGGGGAAGGGAGGGGGGCGCGCAGCCCAACTAGGGCAGCCCCTTCTCTTTTCCACTAAGGCCCACTATGGCCCAAATAGCTCCCGGGGGGTTCCGGTAACCCTCCCGGTATTCCGGTAAAATCCCGATTTCACCCGGAACACTTCCGATATCCAAATATAGGCTTCCAATATATCAATCTTTACGTCTCGACCATTTCGAGACTCCTCGTCATGTCCGTGATCACATCCGGGACTCCGAACAACCTTCGGTACATCAAAATGCATAAACTCATAATATAACTGTCATCGTAACCTTAAGCGTGCGGACCCTACGGGTTCGAGAACAATGTAGACATGACCGAGACACGTCTCCGGTCAATAACCAATAGCGGGACCTGGATGCCCATATTGGCTCCTACATATTCTACGAAGATCTTTATCGGTCAGACCGCATAACAACATACGTTGTTCCCTTTGTCATCGGTATGTTACTTGCCCGAGATTCGATCGTCGGTATCCAATACCTAGTTCAATCTCGTTACTGGCAAGTCTCTTTACTCGTTCCGTAATACATCATCTTACAACTAACATATTAGTTGTAATGCTTGCAAGGCTTATGTGATGTGTATTACCGAGAGGGCCCAGAGATACCTCTCCGACAATCGGAGTGACAAATCCTAATCTCGAAATACGCCAACCCAACATCGACCATTGGAGACACCTGTAGTACTCCTTTATAATCACCCAGTTACGTTGTGACGTTTGGTAGTACCCAAAGTGTTCCTCCGGTAAACGGGAGTTGCATAATCTCATAGTCATAGGAACATGTATAAGTCATGAAGAAAGCAATAGCGACATACTAAACGATCATGTGCTAAGCTAATGGAATGGGTCATGTCAATCAGATCATTCAACTAATGATGTGACCTCGTTAATCAAATAACAACTCATTGTTCATGGTCAGGAAACATAACCATCTTTGATTAACGAGCTAGTCAAGTAGAGGCATACTAGTGACACTTTGTTTGTCTATGTATTCACACATGTATTATGTTTCCGGTTAATACAATTCTAGCATGAATAATAAACATTTATCATGATTATAAGGAAATAAATAATAACTTTATTATTGCCTCTAGGGCATATTTCCTTCAGTCTCCCACTTGCACTAGAGTCAATAATCTAGTTCACATCGCCATGTGATTTAACAGCAATAGTTCACATCACCATGTGATTAACACCCATAGTTCACATCGATATGTGATCAACACCCAAAGGGTTTTACTAGATTCAGTCATCTAGTTCACATCGCTATGTGATTAACACCCAAGGAGTACTAAGGTGCGATCATGTTTTGCTTGTGAGAGAATCTTAGTCAACGGGTCTGTCACATTCAGATCCGTAAGTATTTTGCAAATATTTATGTCAACAATGCTCTGCACGGAGCTACCCTAGCTAATTGCTCCCACTTTCAATATGTATCCAGGTTGAGACTTAGTGTCATCTGGATCAGTGTAAAAGTTTGCACTGATGTAACTTTTACAACAAACTCTTTTATCACCTCCATAATCGAGAAACATCTCCTTAGTCCTTACTAAGGATATTCTTGACCAATGTCCAGTGATCTACTCCTAGATCACTATTGTACTCTCTTGCCAAATTCAGAGCAAGGTATACAATAGGTCTGGTACATAGCATAGCATACTTTATAGAACCTATGACTGAGGCACAGGGAATGACTTTTCATTCTCTTTCTATTTTCTGCTGTGGTCGGGATTTGAGTCTTACTCAATTTCATACCTTTGCAACACAGGCAAGAACTCTTTCTTTGACTGTTCCATTTTGAACTATTTCAAAATCTTGCCAAGGTATGTACTCATTAAAAATCTTATCAAGCGTCTTGATCTATCTCAATAGATCTTGATGCTCAATATGTAAGTAGCTTTTACTGAGGTCTTTTCCTTTTAAAGAACTCCTTTAAAACACTCCTTTATGCTTTGCAGAAAAATTCTACATCATTTCTGATCAACAATATGTCACTCACATATACTAATCAGAAAGGCTGTAGTGCTCCCACTCACTTTATTGTAAATACAGGCTTCATCGTAAGTCCATATAAAACTATATGCTTTGATCAACTTATCAAAGCGTATATTCCAACTCCGAGATGCTTGTACCAGTCCATAGATGGATCACTGGAACTTGCACATTTTGTTAGCACCTTTAGGATTGACAAAACCTTCCGGTTGCATCATATACAACTCTTCTTCCAGAAATCCATTCAGGAATGCAGTTTTGACATCTATCTGCCAAATTTCATAATCATAAAATGCGGCAATTGCTAACATGATTTGGACGGACTTAAGCATCAATACGAGTGAGAAAATCTCATTGTATTCAACATCTTGAACTTTGTCAAAAACCTTTTTCGACAAGTCTAGCTTTGTAGATAGTAACACTACTATCAGTGTCCGTCTTCCTCTTGAAGATCCATTCATTTAAGATAGCTTGCTGATCATCGAGCAAGTCAATCAAAGTCCATACTTTGTTCTCATACATGGATCATATCTCAGATTTTATGGCCTCGAGCCATTTCGCGGAATCTGGGCTCATCATCGCTTCCTCATAGTTCGTAGGTTCATCATGGTCTAGTAACATGACTTCCAGAACATGATTACTACACCACTTTGGTGCGGATCTTACTCTGGAAGACCTACGAGGTTCTGTAGTAACTTGATCTGAAGTTTCATGATCAATATCATTAGCTTCCTCACTAATTGGTGTATTTTGTCACAGGAATTGATTTCTGTGATGAACTACTTTCCAATAAGGGAGTAGGTACAGTTACCTTATCAAGTTCTACTTTCCTCCCACTCACTTCTTTCGAGAGAAACTCCTTCTCTAGAAAGGATCTATTATCAGCAACAAATTTGCCTTCGGATCTGTGATATAAGGTGTACCCAACAATTTCCTTTGGGTATTCTATGAAGACGCACTTCTCTGATTTGGGTTCGAGCTTATCAAGTTGAAAAACCTTTTTTTTTCTTATAAGCATCACAACTCCAAACTTTAAGAAATGACAGCTTAGGTTTACTGCTAAACCATAGTTCATACGGTGTCATCTCAACGGATTTAGATGGTGCCCTTTTAATGTGAATGCAGCTGTCTCTAATGCATAACCCCAAAACAATATTGGTAAATCAGTAAGAGACATCATAGATTGCACCATATCCAATAAAGTGCGGTTACGACGTTCGGACACACCATAACGTTGTGGTGTTCCAGGTGGCGTGAGCTGTGAAACTATTCCACATTGTTTTAATTGAAGACCAAACTCGTAACTCAAATATTCATCTCTACGATCAGATCGCAGAAACTTTATTTTCTTGTTACGATGATTTTCAACTTCACTCTGAAATTCTTTGAACCTTTCAACTATTTCAGACTTATATTTCATCAAGCAGATATACCCATATCTGCTCAAATCATCTTGTGAAGGTCAGAAAATAATGATACTTGCCACGAGCCTTCATACTCATTGGTCTGCATACATCAGTATGTATTATTTCCAACAAGTCAGTAACTCGTTCCATTGTTCCGAAGAACGGAGTTTTAGTCATCTTGCCCAAAAGGCACGGTTCGCAAGCATCAAATGATTCATAACCAAGTGATTCCGAAAATCCATCTTTATGGAGTTTCTTCATGCGCTTTACACCGATATGACCCAAACGGCAGTGCCACAAATAAGTTGCACTATCATTATTAACTTTGCATCTTTTGGCATCAATATTATGAATATGTGTACCACTACGATCGAGATCCAATGAACCATTTTCATTGGGTGTGTAACCATATAAGGTTTTATTCATGTAAACAGAACAACAGTTTATTCTCTTACTTAAATGAATAACCGTATTGCAATAAACACGATCAAATCATATTCATGCTCAACGCAAACACCAAATAACATTTATTTAGGTTTAACACTAATCCCGAAAGAATAGGGAGTGTGCGATGATGATCATATCAATCTTGAAACTACTTTCAACACACATCATCACTTCACCCTTAACTAGTTTCTGTTTATTCTGCAACTCCCGTTTCGAGTTACTACTCTTAGCAACTGAACCAGTACCAAATACCGAGGGGTTGCTATAAACACTAGTAAAGCACACATCAAACACCTGTATATCAAATATACCCTTTTTCACTTTGCCATCCTTCTTATCCACCAAATATTTAGGGTAGTTCCGCTTCCAGTGACCATTTCCTTTGCAGTGTAAGCACTCAGTTTCAGGCTTTGGTTCAGCTTTGGGCTTCTTCGTGGGAGTGACAACTTGCTTGTCAATCTACTTGAAGTTCCCCTTTCTATCCCTTTTCTTGAAACTAGTGATCTTGTCAACCATCAACACTTGATGCTCTTTCTTGATTTCTACCTTCGTTGATTTCAACATCACGAAGAGCTCGGGAATCATTTTCATCATCCCTTGCATACTATAATTCATCACGAAGTTCTACTAACTTGGTGATGGTGACTAGAGAATTCTGTCAATCACTATCTTATCTGGAAGATTAACTCCCACTTGATTCAAGCGATTGAAGTACCCAGACAATCTGAGCACATGCTCACTAGTTGAGCGATTCTCCTCCATCTTTTAGCTATAGAACTTGTTGGAGACTTCATATCTCTCAACTCGGGTATTTGCTTGAAATATTAACTTCAATTCCTGGAACATCTCATATGGTCCATGACGTTCAAAACGTCTTTGAAGTCCCGATTCTAAGCCGTTAAGCATGGTGCACTAAACTATCAAGTAGTCATCATATTGAGCTAGCCAGACGTTCATAACTTCTGCATCTGCTCCTGCAATAGGTCTGTCACCTAGCGGTGCATTAAGGACATAATTCTTCTGTGCAGCAATGAGGATAAACCTCAGATCACGGATCGAATTCGCATCATTGCTACTAACATTTTTCAACACAATATTCTCTAGGAACATATCAAAATAAACATATGAAAGCAACAACGCAAGCTATTGATCTACAACATAATTTGCAAAATACTACCAGGACTAAGTTCATGATAAATTTAAGTTCAATTAATCATATTACTTAAGAACTCCCACTTAGACAGACATCTCTCTAGTCATCTAAGTGATCACGTGATCCATATCAACTAACCATGTCCGATCATCACGTGAGATGGAGTAGTTTCAATGGTGAACATCACTATGTTGATCATATCTACTATATGATTCACGCTCGACCTTTCGGTCTCCGTGTCCCGAGGCCATATCTGTATATGCTAGGCTCGTCAAGTTTAACCTGAGTATTCTGCGTGTGCAAAAACTGGCTTGCACCCGTTGTAGATGGACGTAGAGCTTATCACACCCGATCATCACGTGGTGTCTGGGCACGGCGAACTTTGGCAACGGTGCATACTCAGGGAGAACACTTCTTGATAATTTAGTGAGAGATCATCTTATAATGCTACCGTCAATCAAAGCAAGATAAGATGCATAAAAGATAAACATCACATGCAATCAATATAAGTGATATGATATGGCCATCATCATCTTGTGCCTGTGATCTCCATCTCCGAAGCACCGTCATGATCACCATCGTCACCGGCGCGACACCTTGATCTCCATCGTAGCATCGTTGTCGTCTCGCCAATCTTATGCTTCCACGACTATCACTACCGTTTAGTAATAAAGTAAAGCATTACATCGCGATTGCATTGCATACAATAAAGCGACAACCATATGGCTCCAGCCAGTTGCCGATAACTCGGTTACAAAACATGATCATCTCATACAATAAAATTCAGCATCATGCCTTGACCATATCACATCACAACATGCCCTGCAAAAACAAGTTAGACGTCCTCTACTTTGTTGTTGCATGTTTTACGTGGCTGCTACGGGCTTAAGTAAGAACCAATCTCACCTACGCATCAAAACCACAACGATAGTTTGTCAAATAGACTCCGTTTTAACCTTCTCAAGGACCGGGCGTAGCCATACTCGGTTCAACTAAAGTTGGAGAGACAGTCGCCCGCAAGCCATCTCTGTGCAAAGCACGTCGAGGGAACCGGTCTCGCGTAAGCGTACGCGTAAGGTTGGTCCGGGTCGTCTCGTCCAACAATACCGCCGAACCAAAGTATGACATGCTGGTAGGCAGTATGACTTGTATCGTCCACAACTCACTTGTGTTCTACTCGTGCATATAACATCAACATCAATAACCTAGGCTCGGATGCCACTGTTGGGTTTCGTAGTAATTTCAAAAAAATTCCTACGCACACGCAAGATCATGTGATGCATAGCAACGGGGGAAGAGTATTGTCTACGTACCCAACGCAGACCGACTGCGGAAGCGATGACACGACGTAGAGGAAGTAGTCGTACATCTTCTCGATCCAACCGATCAAGCACCGAAACTACGGCACCTCCGAGTTCGAGCACACGTTCAGCTCGATGACGATCCCCGGACTCCGATCCAGCAAAGTGTCGGGGAAGAGTTTCGTCAGCACGACGGCGTGGTGACGATCTTGATGAACTACAGCAGCAGGGCTTCGCCTAAACTCCGCTACAGTATTATCGAGGAATATGGTGGCAGGGGGCACCGCACACGGCTAAGGAATCGATCACGTGGATCAACTTGTGTCAATTTGTGTGTTTAGAGGTGCCCCTGCCTCCGTATATAAAGGAGGAGAGGAGGGGAGGCTGGCCGGCCAAGGGGGGGAGGCGCAGGAGAGTCCTACTCCCTCTGGGAGTAGGATTCCCCCTCCAATCCTAGTCCAACTAGGATTCCTCGGAGAGGAAAAGAGGAGGAGGGGGCCGGCCACCTCTCCTAGTCCTAATAGGACTAGGGGAAGGGAGGGGGGGCGTGCAGCCCAACTAGGGCAGCCCCTTCTCTTTTCCACTAAGGCCCACTATGGCCCAAATAGCTCCCGGGGGGTTCCGGTAACCCTCCCGGTATTCCGGTAAAATCCCGATTTCACCCGGAACACTTCCGATATCCAAATATAGGCTTCCAATATATCAATCTTTACGTCTCGACCATTTCGAGACTCCTCGTCATGTCCGTGATCACATCCGGGACTCCGAACAACCTTCGGTACATCAAAATGCATAAACTCATAATATAACTGTCATCGTAACCTTAAGCGTGCGGACCCTACGGGTTCGAGAACAATGTAGACATGACCGAGACACGTCTCCGGTCAATAACCAATAGCGGGACCTGGATGCCCATATTGGCTCCTACATATTCTACGAAGATCTTTATCGGTCAGACCGCATAACAACATACGTTGTTCCCTTTGTCATCGGTATGTTACTTGCCCGAGATTCGATCGTCGGTATCCAATACCTAGTTCAATCTCGTTACTGGCAAGTCTCTTTACTCGTTCCGTAATACATCATCTTACAACTAACATATTAGTTGTAATGCTTGCAAGGCTTATGTGATGTGTATTACCGAGAGGGCCCACAGATACCTCTCCGACAATCGGAGTGACAAATCCTAATCTCGAAATACGCCAACCCAACATCGACCATTGGAGACACCTGTAGTACTCCTTTATAATCACCCAGTTACGTTGTGACGTTTGGTAGTACCCAAAGTGTTCCTCCGGTAAACGGGAGTTGCATAATCTCATAGTCATAGGAACATGTATAAGTCATGAAGAAAGCAATAGCAACATACTAAACGATCGTGTGCTAAGCTAATGGAATGGGTCATGTCAATCAGATCATTCAACTAATGATGTGACCTCGTTAATCAAATAACAACTCATTGTTCATGGTCAGGAAATATAACCATCTTTGATTAACGAGCTAGTCAAGTAGAGGCATACTAGTGACACTTTGTTTGTCTATGTATTCACACATGTATTATGTTTCCGGTTAATACAATTCTAGCATGAATAATAAACATTTATCATGATTATAAGGAAATAAATAATAACTTTATTATTGCCTCTAGGGCATATTTCCTTCACATGGCACGAACCGGTACTAAATGTCCCATTTTCAAACTCTACCCCCCCCCCGGTGGACCGCCTTTTCATGTGATATGTGGTCTAGTTGTTGGAAAAATTTACAAATATGAATTTCGACTTTATTTGCAAAATCTCTTTAGAATTTAGTAAAATGGGCATAACGTTTGCATACGAACTCGGATTTAAAAGTTTTTTATATGAAAAATCATCTACTCGAAAAGTTACATCCAAATTTAACGGGGGAACCCCGTTAAACATTTTCAAAATCCTGAAAAGCCTAACAGAAAAAAAGTTGCGGGGCTTTTAAGATCTAGAGTGGAAAATATCAAAAAAATTCCAAACTGTGGTCAAACAATGGTCAAACTAATTATTCTAGAATATTAGTGTTACTAAGTAATTATTTCAGTTATTTTGAATTTTGGTCAAATCTGGTCAAACTATGGTCAAACAATGGTCAAACTAATTATTCAAGAAATATTAGTGTTACTAAATAATTATTGTTTTTTAAAACAATAGTTTCAAACTCAAACAGTGAAATGTGTCCCTTCATGCTCAAGCAAAATTCCTGAGGGTTAATAGGATTGACATCTTACTATTGTCAGGAAAACAACAAGTGCAGACTTGGAAACGAGGGAGAATAGAACCCGAAAGTTAAGCGTGCTCAGGCTGGGGAGTGGGAGGATGGGTGACCGTTCGGGAAGTTAGATGATTTGGAATGATGAGCGGTGATTAGAGATTAGAGGATAAATTGAGCAGTGATGAGGGGTGGTGATTAGAGATTAGAGGTTAAAATAATCCAGAAATTTGAAAATAAAAAAAATTATTTTTTAAAAAAAAATCATAAAATTTCCTTTAGTCCCGGTTGGTAGCCGCGGCCTTTAGTCCCGATTCGAGTAAGAACCGGGACTAAAGGGTCTTACCAACCGGGACAAAAGCCCCTTTTTTTACTAGTGCAGCCTAAGCAACTATTTTCCTCTCATGAGGCGATTAGAAAGGTGATCTAGGTTTTGACGCCCCCCATCGCACCCGATCTAGTGTTTTCCCTGACAGGTGTCATGGGCCCCTCCATGCAACTACATTGATGGTCTGGCACGAGAAGGAGAAGTGATGAGTTAGCCAAGTTGCTGCTTTTGTTGTGTTGTTGGATTAGACGACTGCGTCGCTCACGCCCCGGCGTGCTTTATGTGGTGTTGGTTTTCTAGTTCCACTGCCCTGAAAGGTGCTATGATTTTATTGTTCTTGCTTCGTCAAGTTTTGTGTGTCCTATGCATCATTGCGACCACGACATGTTTCTTATATCAGTTTGTCTGCTCAATCGAGTTGTTCATAGGAGCATCATGTGCATGAGATTTTGAAGGATTTGTGAGGAAGACCAGACGCAATGAAACTCACAGTGTGGAATTGTACTAGCTTTATGTGGTGTTGGTTTTCTAGTTCCACTGCCCTGAAAGGTGCTATGATTTTATTGTTCTTGCTTCATCAAGTTTTGTGTGTCCTATGCATCATTGCGA
>NC_041383.1:783038652-783047702 GCF_002162155.2 Triticum dicoccoides
TTCTTATATCAGTTTGTCTGCTCAATCGAGTTGTTCATAGGAGCATCATGTGCATGAGATTTTGAAGGATTTGTGAGGAAGACCAGACGCAATGAAACCCACAGTGTGGAATTGTACTAGCTTTATGTGGTGTTGGTTTTCTAGTTCCACTGCCCTGAAAGGTGCTATGATTTTATTGTTCTTGCTTCGTCAAGTTTTGTGTGTCCTATGCATCATTGCGACCACGACATGTTTCTTATATCAGTTTGTCTGCTCAATCGAGTTGTTCATAGGAGCATCATGTGCATGAGGTTTTGAAGGATTTGTGAGGAAGACCAGACGCAATGAAACTCACAGTGTGGAATTGTACTAGCATGGCTAGTGCCCCGTCGATCCTAGGATCTAGGTGGCCACTGGCCAGGTCCCTACGACCCCCTTAGCCGCACTGCCGCAGGCCGCCCTCCCGGCATCCCCCTTTGACCCAGTACTGTGCCGGCCTCTATCGACCTTTGGATGCGCGACCCTACCCACCTTCTATCTTACGCAGTTCTGCTGCTCCATTTTTTTATTTTTGAAAACCCCCCATATATTAAAACTTAAAATAGTTGAACACAATCATTTCTTACAACATTCGCCACGGAGGACAGAAAATTATTACAAAGCGAACCATCTGACCTATTTTGAAAGCTAAACTTCGCAATTTGGTGAGTTACCACATTGGCTTGTCTATTGATCTTCACTAACTTAAATTTTGGTAGGAGCTTGTTGATGGCTATCGCTTCCTTCTTCAGATCCACCAGAGATGATCTATCAAGCTTATTATGTGCAAGGAAGGAGGCCACAAAAGTGTAGTCTGTTTCCAAAGTAATAGGATTATAAAAAGTGATACCAATATAAAGGTCAGTGACATGACTGAAGCTACGCTTCATCAACGCTGGTACACAAACCAATATAGTTCCAGGAAGAGACAATAACTGCGCCTGCCGAATCCCTGTCAACAACCCCCAAACTAGCAGAGCAATTTGTACAAGAGTACTCTGCAGTTTGCACAAGGTAATTTCTGCTCTCTTTCTTAACAAATCACGTGCCACTTCTTTTTTGTAAGCCCATGCCACTGATTGCTACTCTTGTAATTGTTTGTCCATTTCACTGATTGCTTTGCTATATTTGTTTGCAGAGGTAGTACTTTGTTACAGTTATTGCAACATTGATAGTTTGCTGCTATTATCGATATACGTTTATTAACTCATTGATGTTGCTATATTACAACACATTTGTTATCCTATTATATTGCATTGATTATTTTCTACAAGAATACTAAGGACCAAATTTCTGGCTCCCCCACTGGGTGAGTGGTTGGGGAAATGCGACGCTACGAGTGGGTGGATGAAGCGTGCCTCGCTCTCGCAGTTTCGCTCGTGGCGAGCGCTTGCCTAGAGACGACGTGGCAAGTCGCTCATGTTCTAATTGAACACTTGTCATTTTATAATACTGTATGATCAAAGAAGAAAACGGTTATTTTACCAACCATATGCAGATCAAAGCACATCTTACAATAGGAAGAAACATTTGTCGGTATCAATCCCTTTGCCGCTCATTCTCTCAGAATCACAAAATCCTTCGAGTTTCCATTTCTTCGTTCGATCGCCAAGATCCATGCACTCGATCCAACGGCCCTCGAGTCAATTCGAGCGAAAAACGTTCCCACGAATATCAGTTCTATATATAACGTATTTGAATTATTATTCTCATTTTAGCGTTCGGATTCAAGCAACAAAAAAAACAATGTTCATGCCAAAGGAAAAAGACCATGCTCCTGGCCCACATGTCATTGACCAACCATCCACGCCGTCCTGGCTCCTGAATCCCCGATCCAGAAAGGCAGAGACCGAGAGGGAGATCTCATCTCGGCACGTTCGTCGCCTCGTGCGCATCACCAGTTCACCACAATCCCCATTTCCAAAGCTCGACCAAAGCCGTGACACTCCTCCCCCACCTCGTCCTCCCCGCCGCGGCCCAAATCCTAGCCCGCCCCGCCGATCCCAATGGCCGGCACCCACCACCGGCCCCTCCACGCCCTCCTCGGCGGCGGCGCAGGTACGCACGCACGCACCCTCGCCCCCCCTCCCGATTCCGCCGATCTGCGGGACTGACTGACTGACTGACTGACCCTGCCCCGCCGCTGCTCGCCCAGTCGCCGACCTGCTCCTCTGGAGGCGGAGGAACGCCTCCGCGGCGGCCGCCACGGTTGGGGAAATGTGACACTGCGATTGGGCGGATGAAACACTATTGAATGCATTCCATTTATAATATGACCAAATCAGAAGACCGTTCTTTTACCAAATATATACGGATTAAAAGCACGTCTCACAGATAAGAAGGAATATTTTTCGGTATCAACCCCTCCTTTCAGAATCATAAAGATCCTTCTTGAGTTTTCATTTCTTCATCTGGAATCGCCAAGATTCGTTCGCTCGATCCAACGGCCCTCGAGTCGTTCGAGCCAAAAACGTTTCTATAACGTTTTTGAATTATTCGGATCATTTTAGCGTTCGGATTCTAGCAACAACGCTCATGCCAAATGGAAAAGACCGTGCTCCTGGCCCACATGGCACTGACCGACCATTCACGCCGTCCTGAATCCCGATCCAAAAGGCAGAGAGATCTCGATCTCGGCACGTTCGTCGCCTCGTGCGCATCACCAGTCCACCACAATCCCCTCTCCCTCCCCATTTTCCAAAGCTCGACCAAACCCTCGTCCTCCTCGCCGCGCACCAAACCCTAGCTATCCCCGCCGACCCCAATGGCCGGCACCCACCACCGGCCCCTCCACGCCCTCCTCGGCGGCGGTGCAGGTACGCACGCACGCACCCTCGCTCCCCCCTCCCGATTCCGCCGATCTGCGGGGCTGACTGACTGACTGACTGACCCTGCCCCGCCGCTGCTCGCGCAGTCGCCGACCTGCTCCTCTGGAGGCGGAGGAACGCCTCCGCGGCGGCCGTGGCCGGCGCCACGCTCGTCTGGTTCCTCTTCGAGCGCGCCGGGTACAGCCTCGCCTCGGTCCTCTCCAACGCCCTGCTCCTCCTCGTCGTCATCCTCTTCTTCTGGGCCAAGTCCGCCTCGCTGCTCAACAGGTCCGTCCCTGCGCTTGCTCCCCACTTTGCTCTGCCTGGCGCCCGGCCTGCCCTGCCACTCCAGTCCAGAGTAGGAGTAGCACCCGTTCGAGATCTGATCTACTAGAACTGAATTGCTCCCCTGTTTTGCTGTGGTCGTATGCTCTGCGGTCACTGTCGCGTGCTGCATACCTGCAGATTAGGACCAAAATTGGAGCACTTTCAGTCGTGCAGATTATAACTGAATCATGCCCTGCTTTGCTCTAGTTGTATGCTCTTACTGCTGAATTGATTGCTGGATTGTTCAAACTGAAGTCGTCCAGACGGCCTGCTACAATGTATATTACTGTACTTCAGACGTTTTGTAGAATTTGGGCCTGAGCACTTTGGAGTCTGGCTGTAGTTTGAGATTATTCTTTGGGAGATGGTAGAGTGGTTTCAAGGATGGATCTGCCCACTCAGTCTGCAGACTGCAGAGGATCTTCTAATTTACCACTTGTCCACTAGTACATTAGTTATCATGAACCTACGTACTCCCTTCTCTACAAAGTTAAGACTAAAGAGGTTGCTTAACTTTACAGTCAAGTTATGACAGCAGTTTGATATTCATGACGTGTGGGCTCTTGGAAAAGCGGTCTGTCCGTGTTTCTCTAGATATTTGTATTAAGTGCTCCACATTTGTTTTTGGAGATGGACTGTGATCCATAACCAGCTTTAGGAGCTTGTTGCGCTTGGTCACAACGTGGGTTTCTGTTAACTTGATCGGGACTAGTTATAAACTAGTCAGTGCATCTTAATTGATTATTGTGTAGCACTGTTTTGTAATTCATTTATTTATGCAATACCGCAATAACAAGTACTGTTGTTTGCAGACCTCTTCCACCAGTGCCTAATCTAGAGGTCTCAGATGTGGTTGTTGAGAAAGCTGTAGGTCGGGCTCTTGTATGGATAAACAAGGTGTTGGCTGTTGCCCATGACATTGCCATCAAGAGAGACCGTACAGTTTTTATACAGGTATATCTCTTGCGTACCCATCACTTGTTCGTGCGTGCACGTTTCGGATACTTGCACACACACAAACTTCTCTCTGTACTGTACCTCATGTACGATCTCCTTTTGTCTTATCGTCTGCTCGGTGCAAAAGGTTATAATGGCTCTATGGGTGGTTTCATGTATTGGGATGATCTTCAACTTCTTTACGCTCATTTACATTGGTGAGTTATAGTGAATTTTCATATTTTTGTCCTCTTGGATTTCTGCAGCATTTGGATTACTTTTTTTACACCAAGTTTACACCATTTGGGCTTTCTTTCAGGTATACTATTCGCTCTGTTGGTTCCCCCGGTATATGAGAGGCACCAGGATGTTATTGATGAAAAGGTTGGTTTATCACACAGCATACTGTCAAGGCACTTGAATACCGTCGTTAGCAAGACAGGGCAACCACCTAAACAAAAGAAGGCTGAGTAGAAGAAATATTTTAGCCCATTTGGTGAGTTCTTAAAGCAACTATTTTTTTCCACATCTATATGGTATATTATAAATCCAAACAAGCTAATAGCTTCTGTGTTGTACGGAGTACATCCTTAGCATATTTCTGGGCGTGGTTAACATTGTCTGTGGAATTTGTTCAATGCCTCTTGGATCTCAAGTTTTGGCAGTCGCTAAAAATCCCTGGAAGATGCTATCAAAGGGCCATTATATTGCTTCAAAAGTGTCTTTTATGTTGTATTGACAGAAGGCATGAGACGTGAGGTGACTAGAGTTTAGTAGGGCCTAGCAGCTAAAATATAATTGTTAGAAGCTACTACGATAACTCCTTTTTGAACATATTCTGGGATCATAATGTTGTTTCCTTTTTTTGAGAGGGACTCTGTGACATGATTAAGTCATAAGAAGAGCTCCAATCAGTCTGTTTTAGAATTTAATAGAACTGTCTATGTTGGCTTTAAATATGCCAAGACTTGTATTTGTATCACTTTCAGTTTATCAGCATCATGATTAAGTCGAAAGAAGTTGTTATCTGTCTGTTTTAAAATTATAGAACTGCCTATGTTGGCTTCAATATGCAAAGAATCATATTTCTATCACTTTCAGTTTATCAACATCAATGAGTCTACCTTAAAAGAAAAGAAAAACCATCATGAGTCGGGCTCACCGCTAGCCGCATTTTATGGGCATATTTATTAACTATTGTAGCCTATGCTGCTCACATAGTTTTATGGTATATTATGATTCTCCTACTACTGTAGCTTGTTTTTCTGTTTACATATCGTTAGAGGAACAAATTCAAACGAATTGCCGCTACCCGTTGCTCTACACAAAATGCAAGTCAGGACAGAGACTAGGCTCTTCAATCCTTAACAATCGTGTCATTCTTTGAAGTTTCTACTTGATTTTTAATCTCATGGAGTATATAAGTACATTGTGTTATTTTGAATTCTGGCATCTCACAAGTCTAATGTTTTCAAGTCATTGAGTTTCTTTTGGGCTTTCTTTCTAGAAAGAAAGAACAAAGAAAGAAAGAACAATCCCATGGAGCACAATATATTGTCTGCTGGATAAAAGAATACTGAAATAGGGTAGCATTATGTCATTTTTTTGTGGTTATGGAAGTTCATAGTATGTGAGGTACCTGGAAGCCTACTTGCAGGCTATTTTAATAAACCGACGAAATAATATTTTCAGAAAATGATACCTAATAGTAGTGTATGTTCAAACATTAATCCCGAGGACTCACCGGCACAAGGGACTTTTTCTGAGGTTACTTTTGAAATGGCTAGTGTTCGTCTGTCCGTTTTTGTTTACAAATGTTATCAAGTATCATCACCATTTTCCTGGCAATGGCTGCGTTTCTTAACTTTGGCTCTTTTTTCGCTTATCAGGAAGCTCTCCAGTTGCCCAGTGCAGTTGGCCTCGTCCTCAGAGTCTCTATACCGTGATCCGTCCACCGCTGAGAGTATTTCTGGATATCCAGGGCATAATGTTAACTGCTTATACGTGGGTTTAGATGCACGCTCTTCAGTCTGAGAAATGGAATGATCTGTATATTGTTTCCATGAACATGAAACTTGTCGAGGTTTAAATCTTGTGGATAATGACGTATACCTTTTCTCGCAACATCCTTCTCTCTCTACGACTACGTGCGTTGTTGTGTCTTTCATATACAAATGCGGTGCTCGGGTCATTGGTTCTGTATGTCTATTCTGCAGTATTAGGCTGCAACATGACTCCTAACGGTGGTTGCACTGAAAAGGTACCACACGTAGCTGGGGAGTTGTATGCTGTATATATTAACCTTTTGTGCACTTGCAATGCGTGCTACGCGTGTTTGAACTTTGAGACCACTTTTTGAACAACCAACCATGGATCACTAGGTTGTTAACTGATTTCTTTTTGTGTCACTTGTCAATTTTTTTTTGCGCCTTCACTGCTTGAGGTCGCGGTGACCATCCCTCCAAGCTCTCGCTGTGCTCACATCGTCCCCGCCTCCGGCCTTGTCCGAATTTGACTGACGCCAATTTTTTCCAGGCACTTCCGTTTAACAAAATCTTTTTTAAGAGATTCTTTGCAGGTCTTTGTGATCATTACTTGGTGAGTAATGCTATATCTACAGGAAATTACGGGGGAGAGTGGTTTACAGGGTGACGAGGCATTCTTTCATTGGTCAATTTGGGGGGCATCGGTCCACCCCTGAAAATCAGGAGGCGGAGGTATGATTAGAAGAGAAGGGAGGTCCGTAACTTCCTGTTGATTGTCTGTAGGTGTAGGATTATTGTTACTTGGTAGGGTGTAAGCACACGAAGCAATTAAATTGCGTGGAGTGCCAAATACGGGGCTAAGAGCATCTCCAACAGCCGCGCTAAACTAGCGCCGCGTCGCAAAATAGGTCGTTTTAGCGCGCGCGCAACGCGTCAGGGCGCTCCAGCGGGCGCGCAAAAACGGCGCGCGCGCTAAAACGGGTTGGGCGCGCGGTCAAAAACACTTACCCGCGCGGCGTATTTCGGGCGCCCACTACAGCGCGCGGCACACTCGAGCGCTCGCGCCCGCTCTTCCTCTCGTGCTTCCACCCCCGACCGGCTGCGCCGCCGTCGCCGCCCGCGCACCCCGGCGACCGTCTCAGGCTTCCCCGGCCTATCCCCGCGCCCGCGCTTCCGCCCATCCCCTCCTAGTACCGCCGGCGCCCGCGCGCCTCCGTCGTCCGAGGAACAGCGCCCGAGCGCTCGCTGCCGCGCCGCGCCCGCAAGGTGTTTGACAAAACGCCTACAAGGTATGTATTGCTCAAACTTCATGAATTTGGTGCATGTTTTGAATTGTAGTTTTTATAGTATAGTATTGAACATTGTAGATGAGTTCGTCGTATGATTCTTCCGAAGAAGAATTTGATATGGAAGAGGAGGAGGATCTTGCAATGATCGTAGCTATGCATATCAATAAAAAACCGAAGCACGGTGGTTCGGTTATGGGTCGGGAGAAAATTTGAAGAGATAGGATTGATGCCCATAACAGATTGATGAAGAACTATTTCGTGGAGAATCCCACATACCCGGAGTCGTATTTTCGTCGCCGGTTTAGGATGAGCACCGACTTGTTCAGGCGCATTGCAGAGAAACTAGCGAGCCATGACCGGTTTTTCCAGCAAAGGAGGAATGCCGCCGGAGAGCTCGGGCATAGCACTTTTTCTGAAGGTGACAGCCGCTTTGCGTATGTTGGCATACGGTATCCCGGCTGATCTAGTTGATGATCATTTGGCTATGGGTGAGAGCCAAGCCATCATGTGTGTCAAGCGCTTTGCAGTGGGAATTGTGCAAGTGTTTGGCGAGGAATATTTGAGATCTCCAACTGCTGAAGACGCCGCAAGGCTATTGGCGATGAACAAAGCGCGCGGCTTTCCTGGCATGCTTGGCTCAATAGATTGCATGCATTGGAGTTGGAAGAATTGTCCAAAGGCATGGCATGGGCAATTCCACGGCCAAAAAAAGGGTTCCACTATAATCCTTGAAGCGGTGGTCGATCAGGAGACTTGGATTTGGCATGCATTCTTTGGAATGCCTGGATCTTTGAATGATATCAATGTTGTCAACCGGTCACCACTGATGAATAAGATTGCAAACGGTGAGTTGCCACCTGTGCAGTTTGTAGCAAATGGCCGTACGTACAACTATGGCTATTATCTAGCGGATGACATCTATCCAAAGTGGCAAACCTTCGTGAAGCCGTTGAAAAAAACGAAAGGTAAGAAAAATCTTGATTTCCACAATGCTCAGGCGGCGGCTAGAAAAGATGTGGAGAGAGCATTTGGGATTTTGCAAGCCCAATTTGCTATTGTGAGAGGACCGGCAAGATTTTGGGATCAAAAAATGCTTTGGTACATCATGCACGCTTGTGTGATCATGCACAACATGATCATCGAGAATGAGCGTGGCCAAGATTTAGACTACTCACAGTATGAGCTCTTGGGACATCCCGTGCGAGTGCGGCGGAGGGCTGAAAGGGTAGCCCGTTTTGTTGCCTCCTATCATGCCATTCGGCGTCCCGCAACGCACAAGGAACTTCAGAATTATCTAATTGAAGAGTGGTGGGCACGGCATGGACGGCAAAGAGCATGATAATATCTGCACTCGACATTGTATTGTTCATGAACTATTTGTTGTGTTGTAATAATTTATTTTGAACTATTTGTTGTTGTACTGAATGATAAACTATTTGTTTGAGTTGCAATGATTTATTTTGAACTATTTGTTATTAATTTTTATTTTGTTTGTTTGATCATTTTTGCTCATCTTCTTTGAAATGTACATGTGGTTTGTGCGGCGCGCGCTGTATTTTTGCGCCCTGCTGGAGCGGCGCGCGCGCTGCATTATAGCGCCGCTGCTGGAGCCAGCGCAGGCGGGAGCGCAAAACCAGCCGCAGCGCGCGCTAACAGGTTTTTTGCGCGCGGCGCTTTAGCGCGGCTAT
>NC_041383.1:783047822-783049408 GCF_002162155.2 Triticum dicoccoides
AACTGGCAATTCGAATTTTTGATCACCATCACATTTGTACGAGCCGTAGCAAAGAACCTTGGTGCCACTTGTGAAGGTGGCCAAATTGTAGGGTCGTTGACAATAGCAAATGAGTGTCCCTGTCATCAAAATACAGAAACGATGATGGGCGCAGCCGGCATATCATCAGGAGTTTATTTGTTTAGCTAAAGTTTTTCAGTGTGCATTCCTTTGTTTCTTTCTTGGCGATGCGCCTCTTTGACTTTTTTTAGAGTACCTTCCCACACTGTGATGATGTCCAACAATCATCCATATCCCACACGGTGGTGGTTTGTGAAGAGTGCCTTTGTCCGTGCCTCCAATCATGTCTGACAAGAGCAAGGCAATGAGAACAGGTGAACACAAGCATCATCATGTACCTGCCCTTGTGCTGCTATTGTGCTTAGACTGATTGGGAGAAGCCGACCTGATCAAATCTTTCTGCCGTCATTGCCTTCCCCACTGACCAAGAGACTCGATCGCCAGGGCTACCGAAACTATTTGACTAGGATTGTGCTAACGACCAGTCGACTGGTTGTTAGCGACAGATCCGCACGATTAGTTCGCTATCTTCCCACGCTCGCTTTTCACTGATTTTTTCCTTCTCTCAAAAACCGTGATAAATCGCTAATGGTTTTTTCTGGTTTTTCGTCGCATAATATGAAAATAAAATAAAAGTGCTTGAAAGAGGATTCAAACCTAGGTCTATGCAATACATATTGAGCCTAATAACCAACTAAGCCACCTTTTGTTGTTGTCTATTTTAGGTAAACAATGTTATTTGAACCTTTCTTATTTCTGTCATATCAGAAAATAAATAAAGTTTGGCTTGGTAACTTTGGCATGATCAGCATGATAACTAGGGTATGAGCAACATGATAACTATACCATGATAAGGCTGATAACTACAGTACGAGAAGGTTAAGGCATGAGGAAGTATGGTAATTTAACACATAAATTACCGATGAAAATGTTTAAAAAAACTTTTTTCCCTTGGATAAAAGATACCATGGTGTTTAAAACGTAAGATATTAGTTATCAAATCTGTGATGTATACATTATCATGTTTTTTACATAGAAATTACCGGGTGTATATTTTTCAACAATAAAAATTCAGGTCAAAAATTATAATGGCGTTTGTATATGAGTTATCAGCTTAGTATGTGTCTATTAACAAGCTATTTACATTTAAATTATCGGGGTTGCCCTCCCCCCTCGCCACAGACGCCAAATTATCAAGTCTGCAATGTGTGAGTTATCATGTTATTTGCAGAAGAGTTATCGTGGTATGGTTCAACAACTCCTCCCACCCTACCCCCGCCGATAAAGTTATCAGGATTGGGTACATAATTTATCATTTCTACGATGTGTGACTTATCATGTTATTTGCATAGAAGTTATCGTGGTATGTTTCAGTGACCCCCCCCCCTCAACCCCAACCCCACCAACAAAGTTACCAGGACTGGGTACATAATTTAATGTCTATGATGTGTGAGTTATCATATTATTTGCATAAAAGTTATCGTGGTATGTTTCAACGACTCCCCCACTCCGGCCCCTCCGACAAA
>NC_041383.1:783049484-783050012 GCF_002162155.2 Triticum dicoccoides
TCAGTGACTCCCCCCCAACCCCAACCCCACCAACAAACTTACCAGGACTGGGTACATAATTTAATGTCTATGATGTGTGAGTTATCATATTATTTGCATAGAAGTTATCGTGGTATGTTTCAACGACTTCCCCACTCCGACCCCTCCGACAAAGTTACCAGGACTAGTACATAATTTATCATGTTTACGATGTGTGAGTTATCATGTTATTTGCATAGAAGTTACCGTCGTATGTTTCAACGACACCCCCACCCCGACCCCTCCGACAAAGTTATCAGGTCTACCATGTATGAGTTATCATGTTATTTGCACAGAAGTTACCGTGGCATGTTTCAGCGACTTGCCCCATCCCCATCCTCGCCGACCAAGTTATCAGGACCGGGGTACATAAGTTATCAGGTCTGCCATGTTTGAGTTATCATGTTATTTGCACAGAAGTGACCATGGCATGTTTCAGCGACTTGCCCCACCCCCACCCTCGCCGACTAAGTTATCAGGACCGGGGTACATAAGTTATCAGGTCCTGCA
>NC_041383.1:783050266-783061710 GCF_002162155.2 Triticum dicoccoides
GGTAAAGTTAGCAGGAACGGGGTACCTAAGTGCGGAAAAAATCGAACACTAAATTAATTCGTTTTTATGCATACGTAGTAGAGGAGACATGTTAAATAGCCCATTTACTTTCTTTTGTTCAAGAAAGGGATCGTAGGTCAGGTGGTAGGCTAGTTGAGTTGGCTCACTAGTGGTGCAAGGATCGAATCCTCTCTTGTTCACACCAATTTTTGTGTGCGTGCATGCAACAGAGAAAACAAAAGGAAACTGTGGCGCTCGGGAGGCTTTCGCGGGATTGTTCGATGCGCATCCGACGACAATCGAAGCGTGTGTGCCTATCGCTAACGAACAGTCGGCAGGAATCTTTTTGTCAAACAAAACCTACAATGATATTTGTACATAAGCTATCAGGTTTGTGGTACATATAATTATCAATCTCATTACAAAATAATTTACCGAGATATGACAAACGAGAAGACCGTTGTTCGAATTCTATAGGAGTGAAACATTTATTTCTTTAGAAAACATTCATCACTACAAAAAAGAGACAAATGGAGTACAAAACACGTTGCACCGGCCCTTTAAAAAACTTGGATCAAATGGTTTTGTCTCCTCATCAAAGGCGTTGTGGTCATTTTTTCTCGCTCTCATTTACTAAGGTAGAAATACAGATTAACCCGCACATGAAACACAGCAAGTAGTCAGCTTAGTTGGTAATGAGTTGTGGTCACGACCAATAGGTTGTGTGTTCAAATCCTAGCGGTGGCACTAATTTTTTGTAGCTCTTTTTACATGACAGAGCAGAGCCGATCAGAAAAGAAAGATCGAAAAGAAAAGCAATCGTGACTAACAGTCGGCAGAAAAATAGCTTTCCCCATTTGACTAAGGGTATGGTTAGATCCGAGACTTAACCAAGTCTCAGTCAAGTGACAACATATATAAAAAAAAAAGGAAGTTGATTTTTTTATACATGAATCTTCACCGTAAGATCTCGTGAATATAATATCGACCAAGAGATTTAGCAATCCCGTTTGACTGAATTGACACTACGCGTATAGGCAATACTAGTAACTAGACCAGTAGCTTAGCCATTGCCCAGATTTGAAGAAGGGTTTACATGGGGTCTACCCCGGCCGGGGATCGCGCGGGACTTGAATCATCACGATGGCGATTGCACGAGGATTGGATGCGAGATTCGTGAGACCACCGCCAATGGACGGAGATCTCCTGCGAGGCCTGCACTGCACTGCACTTCACGCTGCCGGAGTAGTACGTACTTGTAGTTCGACCCTCTCCCACCGCCGACGAGGACCAGTTAACCGCCAACCCCACTACCCTTCCCCACTTCAGCTTCCGTTGTTCCCACCCATTTTCCTTTCGTCTCGCCAAAGCATTTCATATTCGCTTGTCCTCCACTTGTGTGTGCCTGTCCATGGCGACCGGAAAAGGACCCGTCTCTCCCTTTTTATACCGCGGCCGACATGCCATCCTCCCAGAACGGGAGGAGAGGCGTGTCACGCATGGTGCGGCCAAGTGATCGGCGACGTGCAACGATGGCGGTTCGGGTGGCAGCCCCGTCTCCGGCGGCACTAGTCTTTGCACTTGCGGTTGTGCTCGCCGTGGTGAGTGCCGACGGCGACTCCGGCCATGCAAGCTTCCGCGAGGCGTCGAGGGTTTCGGTGGTAGGTTGCGTGTGCGTGCCGTCCACGGTGTCACTGGAAGGCTGCGCATGCCCGCCAACACCGCCACCGCCACCGCCACCTCCCGCATGCCCGCCACCGCCTCCATCTCCACCACCGCCGTGCCCGCCGCCACCTCCGCCGCCACCTCCCGCATGCCCGCCACCGCCTCCATCTCCACCACCGCCGTGCCCGCCGCCACCTCCGCCGCCACCTCCGGCGTGCCCGCCGTCGCCACCTCCGGAGCCGACGCCGTGGGATTTCGAAAACGAGAAGTTGAGGCGGCTGTACCCGGTGATCCAGGCGTTCAAGCAGACCATCACGAGCGACCCGATGAACGTGACGGCGACGTGGGTGGGCACCAAGATCTGCGACAGCTCTAAAGGCGGCAGCTCGTACAAGGGCTTCTACTGCGACACGCCGCCGGACGACGCCAACAAGACGCTCACCGTGGCCTCCATCGACTTCAACGGCTTCCACCTCTGCGCGCCCACGCTGGCCGGCTTCATCGACGCCTTCCCGGACCTGGCGCTCTTCCACGCCAACTCCAACAGCTTCTCCGGCGTCCTCCCGGACCTCACCTCCCTCCGCTACTTCTACGAGCTCGACCTCTCCAACAACGCCTTCTCCGGCGCCTTCCCGGCCGCCGTGCCGCCGCTCGGCCGCCTCGCCTTCCTCGACCTCCGCTTCAACGGCTTCGCCGGGGAGGTGCCGCCCTCCGTCTTCGGCATCTCCGTCGAGGCGCTCTTCCTCAACAACAACGCCTTCACCGGCGTCATCCCGGAGAGCACCTTCGGCACCAGCAGGGCCGAGTACATCGTCGTCGCCAACAACAGGTTCACAGGCCCCATCCCGCGCACCATCTTCAACGCCTCCGGCACGCTCTCCGAGATCCTCTTCCTCAACAACGACCTCTCCGGCTGCCTCCCCTACGAGATCGGCCTCGTGGAAGGGCTCACGGTGTTCGACGCCGGCGGCAACGAGATCCGCGGCCCCATCCCGCTCTCCTTCGGCTGCCTCGCCGACGTCGAGGAGCTCAACCTCGCCCGGAACCAGCTCTACGGCCACGTCCCCGACGTGCTCTGCCTGCTCGCCAAGACGGGGAAGCTCACCAACTTCTCGCTCTCCGACAACTACTTCCACTCCGTGGGGTACCACTGCATGGAGCTGGTGAGGAGCCGCGTGCTGGACGTCCGGCGGAACTGCATCCTCGGCTTCCCCGGCCAGCGGCCGCACATCGAGTGCGCCATGTTCTACGCCGACCCCACCAAGCACTGCCCCTTCATCCCGCACATACCCTGCGACCTCCCGGGGTTCAAGCCGCACGCCACCGCAGCGTTGCCGGCGGGGGAGAGCGCGGTGCATGGCTACGGCGGGGACGGGAGTGTGGCCGTGGGAAAACTACCGACGTCGGGATAGGTGGTTAATTAGGTGAGGGTGAACAGCAAAAAGGTGACGGCAGATATGGGTCGTTTGGTCATTGAATTTTTTAAGTGCTTATAACATATGTCGATCTGATCGCATGAAGTATGATGTGCTGCCGGGCAAATAAACTCCAACTTAATTTGTGGATGCGTCTAGGGAGCAGCCGGCTGCTCCCTAACGTTTCATGACGGCCTGTCCCAATATAGAACTCTTCAATTTTGTGAACCTTTTTCAAACAGTTGAACCTTTTTCAAACCTTGTGAACTTTTTTCAAGTTTGTCAAGTTTCATCAAAATAATGATTTTTTTCAAAAATCGATGACTTTTCAATTTTGCAATTTTTTTCCAATTTTTATTAACCTTTTCAAATTCGTAATATTTTTCAAAATTTGTGAACTTTCTTCTCAAATAGATGAATTTTCAATGAAATCTGTAACCTTTTTTATTTCACTATTTTTTTCAAAAGTATTAAAAAACACACCCTACATACTCCCATCGGAAAAGTAATCAAGTATGGCAAAAAAGTAGCATGACCATACGCGCATGCAACTAAGGTCCTGTTTGTTTCATAAGTCCTAAGACTTTTTTAAGTCCCAACTTATAAGTCATAAGTCCCTATCTGTTTGTTTACAGGGACTTATAAGTCCCGAGTCCCTACCTGTTTGTTTACAGGGACTTATAAGTCCATGTTGCACCGCTGCAACGAGGCTCAGGAGAGGGCCTGTCCGGCGATTGGAGGCACCGCTGCAACGAACCGAGGCAGAACGAACCGAGGCGGGGCGGCGACGGGGCGAGAGGCGGGGCGGCGACAGGGCGAGAGGTGGGGCGGCGGCGGCGATTGGACCGAGAGGCAGGCGGCGTGTGGGGAACGAGCCTGGAGCGACGCGGGGTAGGTCCGGCCCGGGATAAGTCCCAATAAGCTCCTCCCTGAGAGTCTTATTTGATAAGTCCCAAATCACCATAATAAGTCCCAATAAGTTCCTTGTGTTTGGTTTAGGTGGGACTTATAGGGACTATTTTAAGTCCTTAAACCCATAAGTCCCTGAAAACAAACACCCTCTAACAAGAGAAAAACAACTGCTGGCCACACGGGCGCATGCATGCAGCCTGCGGGCCGAGGGCGAAGGAGAGATGCACATTTTTAGTCCATCCGGTCAGGCACGCCTGGGAATGGCCCGTAAACAGCCAAAATTTAGGTAGAAAATGGCAAAATTTAGAGACGCGATGGAGGAAGGCCTTGCCACCGCCGCCATCATCCCCATCCGAGCTTTGCTCACTGGTGCTCCAGTGGCGGTGAGGAGATCAGGGCGACGTTTGCTAGGGTTGGAGTCTTGTCCATTCCAATATTTATAGAAACAACAGATTATGATCTGATTGCCCATAAACTAATCAAACATGGGATTAAACTGTTTTGTAGTTGTGAGTCTTGTCCATTTCGATATTTAACAATTTATATCTCTTGTGACAAAATCCCACACAAGTGGTGTATAGGTACCCACAAGGTACATAATCCACTCCCACATATAATGCTGGCTCGCCACCTCCTCGTCTGCTTGCCCACGACTGCCTGAACAAGTTTGGCCTCTTCAACAAGACACATGATCTAGGTATATATATCAACTCTTCCTTCAAGACTTGATTAATTTGTCTCTTATGTGTGCGTGATGTTTAACTGTTTGGTCTCCAATAAATTTGTTGCATGTCGTGGTCTGCTCTACCAGCAATTTGTCGATATAGTCCGGGCCGCACACAAGATGGTTGACATAGGACGGCGCAATACAGGACCGGAGGGGGATGGTAAGAGCGTTGCCGCCTGCGACGGTGCGGCTGAGGGAGGGAGCGCCTACATCTCACGTTCAGCGAGCCGACCACGCGAGATCATATGGGCCGGCCCATCACACGGGATTACACTGCCTCATTTTCCTTTTTGTTTTTTTTCATGTTTTTATTCCATTTTTTACTTTTGTTTACAAAAAATGTTGAATGTGTATACAAAAAATATACTAAACATATATATTACAAAAATATAATTTTGTCTCAAAAAAAACAAAAATATAATTTACATAATACTTTAAAAAATGTTAATCATGCATTTGAAAAATGTTGAATGTGTATACAAAAAAATGTTGCCCATGTATTAAAAAATAAATATAATCTTTTGATCATGTATATAAAAATATTAATCCAAGCATTTGAAAAAAATGTGGAACAAGTATTTCAAAAAAATTAGACAAAGCATTTGAAAAATGTTAAATGTGTATAGAAAAATTTTTTGGCCATGTATTTACAAAATGATGAAATTTCTTGATCATGTATATAAAAATGTTAATCAAGCATTTGAAAACATTTTGAACAAAAAATTGAAAAATGTTGTCAAGCATTTGTAAATGTTAAATGTGTGTAAAAAATGTTGACCATATATTGAAAAAATGACGATTTTTTTTATCATGTATATAAAAATGTTAATCAAGCATTTCAAAAAATGTTGAACAATTATTGAAATATGTTAATCAAGCATCCTGTAAATGTTGAATGTGTATGGAAAAAACATTGACCATGTGTTGAAAAAGTGTTAATATTGCATTAGAGAATGTGAATCAATCATTTGAAAAAATGTGAAATGTGCATAGAAAATGTTGAACATGTATTAGAAATATAAATCTTGTACTTGAAAAATGTTAATCAAACATGTGAAAAAGTTTAAAAGTGTGTATAGGAAAAATGTTGACCATGTATTCCAAAAATATTGATCTTGTATTTGAAAAATGTTAATCAAGCATTTGAAAAAAGTTAAAGATGTGTATAGAGAAAATGATGAACAAGTATTAAAAAACATTAAATCTGTATTATAAAATGCTAAACATGTATTAGAAAAATGCTGTTGACATATGCAAAAAATGTAGAATGGAAACCAAAATAAACATACACAACTAAAAAAGATATAAAATAAACAAAAGAAAAATAACTGAAAAATTAAACCGAAGAATCAAATTTCGTAAGAATGAAAACAAAACAAAAAACATAAGAAGAAAAAAGGGAAGAAACAAAAGAAAACAAAAAAGCATTGAAAATCAAGAAAGAAACAAAAAACTGAAGAATAAAAGAAGGAAAATGAGTAATAAAAGAAAAACTGACAAAACCATTGAAAGAAACAAACAAAAACAAAAAAAGGAAGAAAACCTAAGGCCCAGGCCGGCCAAATCTAAGGCCCCGTGCCAAACGCTAAAAGGGGTCCTACCTGTGGATACTTGTGATACTTTAAATTATATTTATTCATAGCTCCTCTTTGAGATTGAATTAAATTACCTATTTTTGAACATTTTTTCAAATTCGACTTTTTGCAAATTATTGAACAATTTCTAAAATCCAAGATTTTTTTGAAATCCAATTTTTTTTCAAAATTCCTGATTTTTTAAATCCAAGAATAATTTAAAAAATCTACCAATTTTTTATCAAATTCATAAACTTTTTTGTATTTGTGAAATTGTTTCGCAAATGCATGACCTTTTTTTAAAATTTGGAACATTTTTCAAATCGTGAACACTTTTTCAAACTCAGGAACACTTTTCAAATTTGTGATTTTTTTAAATCGAAGGACATTTTTTATTCTTCAAATTCTTGAACAGATTTTAAAATTATATAACATTTTCTAAATTTAGGAACATTTTTTTGAAATTGCAAATATTTTCTAAAATTGAAAAAAAGTCAAATTAGTGAACATTTTTTGAATCCCTTGATCGGCCGACGCTGTTAGGGAAGGCATCGTCGACGTACTGTATTATGTTGAGCGAGCCACGGATAGGCTTGGGTAAATTCTATTCGGCGTTTATCAAAGGATCAAAGGCTCAAAGGCAAATGTGTACGTAGTCGTTCGCACAAGCAACAAATCAATTTAAAAATCAAGCCATTTAAAAAAAATCAAGCCATTAATGCAAGTGTCAATTGGTATTTCAGCCTATAAACGGAGAACTAATCAGAAGCTATCCATATTCCATTTAAGAAGCACCATGGGTTCATCTATCCATCTACTATCTAGAGTTAAATACACCATGGGTACCTTAATTTGTCAGTTGTAGTCAGTTTGATACTTAAACTTGCAAAATACATAAAAATGATGTTGTAACTTGTCTTATCGTGCAAATATGGTGCCTCCATAGTATCGCGGTGCCACGTTCTTACTTTTTACATCAACTTTGTGTCAATTCCATGTATACTGTAATTTTCTTACTTTTTTTGCATCAACTTTATAACTTACGTACGTACTTACCATTCATGAACCATGCCACGTACTTACCATGCTATTTACTCCTGCATGCGTCAACTGCAGGTACGTGCGTCTCCTCGCCTAAAGTCGACTCGTACGGTATGAAAAACAAAAGAGAAAAGAACCGCTGGCCGCACGGGCGCACAGGGGCGGACCTAGGACAAAAATGACCCGGTGTCCCATGTCCATCACCAGTGGCGTAGCTAGGGGGGACCACCCTGGAATTCCCCCATAGCTTGTGTATAGTGTAGTGAAAAAAATATTTCTTTTAAAATAAACAGAACTTGCGTAAATATTTCTATTACCGGACCACCCTGGCAAATCGGGCTGGCTACGCCACTGTCCATCACATGTGTGTATATCAAGTAGTAATATACATAAGAATAACGGCTTGTATTTTCTTTTTGGCCTTTGGCCGGTGCCTGAAAACCTTATTAAACCTCCTTCTTATTTAATGAATGGGGCAAGTCTTTTGCCCCCGTTTAAAAAAATAGTAATATACATAATAGTAACACACATAAGAATAAAGTCTACATAGAATATGATATAAGAGTGAATATGCTTACCAGAAATCCAAATATAAGAGGTTCGCTTGAAATATTAGTTGATCATAGACTATGGAGCAATAGCAGAGCATCAAATTATGAAAATAAGTACGAAGGATGCTGACACAATGCAACATTAGAGCTTTGATTGCCTACAGAACGAAAGAAACAAAACCACTTAGTAATATATTAAGTATAATTTGGCAATAAACAGATATGTTAAGACAAGTACCTTTTAAAAATATATTTAAGTTTTTTCATGGCGCCAAAGCGATCAATTACCGCTTCATTTATAATCTTGCCAAGTCGCCGGAAGCCGGATCAGTGGGGAACTAAAATTTCTGGCTGATAGTTTTCCATTTTTAGTCCATAAACTGAGCTCCTACTATAATTTAAGAATTTTTTTTCCCTGACGTTATTAAGATAATTAAAATTTGCACAAAGAAAAAAAAAGAACTATAAAACATATTACTGTACTTAAACTGCTAGGTATATAATTAGACTTACTTGACATTGTGCTTGTGCGTCCAGCCGGTAGGTGCTCGAGAGTATCGCAGGCTTTTCTCCAATCTCCACTCAGTGCATGATAATTCTAGATAATCCAATAATACCAATACAATTAAATTCTCTAGCCCTATCCAGTAGCCCTAGTGCCCTATGGTAGAAAAGCAATCAAGAATTGGATTCTGGATGTTATAGATGCAAGTCGCATTGGGGATTTGCGGCTTTGGTGCAGAAGCAGACGTACCAATTTAGTTCCCCACTGATCCGGCTTCCGGCGACTTGGCAAGATTTGGCGTTCCTGACGACTTGCAGCGAGCCTGACGAAGCAGACGAAGAGGCGGAGGCGCAGGTATGAATCAGATCGATCGATGTGGTGTGGGGGACATGGCGTGGCGGCGAACTGCTCGTTCGCGGCGGCTGGCAAGTCGCATCCTTGAAGTGGGCTGCGCTAGCAGCTATTCTCCTTACTGGGCCGCATGGAGCAGTACCGGTGTCCCTCACTCTTTTTTACCGGTGTCTCTCTCTTATTTGGGCTCCATGGTTACAAGGTAACGAGATTTTTTACCCGGTGTTATGTGCTACCTGCTGGGCCAACGTGGGCTCGCCCCTGCGGGCGCATGCATGCATGCAGCATGCGGGGCGGGGCGGGGCAAAGGAGATATGCCCAGTTTTAGTCCATCTTGTCAGGCACGCCGGGGAATGCCCCCAAAAAACAGCCTAGATTTAGGTAGAAAATGACAAAAACTTGTGATTTTCTAGAATCGGATGTTTCTACCTATCTTGGGCGGGTTTTAGGACGGTTTTATGGGTTTCGCCCAGCCTGGCGCAATTCTTAGGCCAGTTTTAGTCCAAGGCTAGAAAATACGGTAACATTCTCAGCACTAGGCAGTGGAAGTCAGAACAAAAGGAATCACCATGGAGCTCCCCTCTGCCGCCACCTAAAATCATCTACTACATGAAGTCGCAATTTGCACAAGAAGTGAAGACAAAATTAAAATAACGTGCAGGGATTCACGCGAGAAGTGAGTAGGCACCGGCATGGCTAAGTCGACCAGCTCGCCCACATCTGGCATGAGTCCCTGAACCTTTTTCAACGAACAGAAGCGGTCCTACCACGCGAGTAGGAGCGGCGTGGTGATAGGGTCGAAGGTCTTCACACTGGGTTGTCTCTTATCGGTGACACACAACCATGGAAGAAGGCCACCAAGCACCACATCCACATATCCGGGGCTATCGCCTCCAAAGAAGGGCTTGGAGCACTCTCTCATAGCTCCCTCTAGCGTCTCCATAGCGGCCGTCACCTGGGCCTTCACCTCTGCCTTCTCCCTGCATGTTACGGCCCATGTCGCCTTCTCCATCGCCTTGACGAGCTGCACATGCACACGGCACAAGTTATAACTTACGACTTACGGCAAGAGGGTACCTTGACGAGCGGCGACATGGAGGTTATGACTTATGACTTACGGCACATACACATTCAGATGATTGACAGCTAACAATAGAAAAATAACCTGACACTAGAGCTTTAATCCTACAGTAGACGGCAACACTAGACTTGTTGTGTTTGGTAGTCGAGCAAAACATGGGCCGTTAGTTAGCAAAATCCTGTAGCAGCAAAGCATTGGAAGCCTATCCAGGAGAGAAGTGATAATCAAGAGAGGCTAGTTTAGCTGGCCGGAAAGAAAGCTGATAATGTTGACAGGATTGTGGTGTACCGCCACAGATCCGGACGCCAGTAATCCTATAACGACCGGCACAATGAAAATAATAAAAGTTAATAACTTTCTAAGTACTGTTTTTGATACTACATCTTATCATAGGGGTGATTATTGGCGCCTGAAAGGGTGTGAGTGATTATTATCACAGAGTGGAGTGAGAGATGTAAAATGCTGGCCTGAGCATAGCCGAAAACCAATACAGGAAAATTGCAGAGGGCGTGGTGGGAACAGAAGAAGAGGGGACTCTTCTCCGACGATGATGGTGTTGGGCGTGCGTGCGTGCGTGCGTGCGTGAGGAAGGAAACCCACCAAACCAATGGCGCATGAGGGAAGCACTACTAGGGAAAAGCCTAGCAGCAGTGCGGGTTTTGGGCCTATTAGTAGCGCGGGGGGCGGCGCTACTAATAAGGCGCTACAGCTAACGTATAGCAGTAGCGCGGGTGCCACCCGCGCTACTACTACGTCCTTTAGTAGTAGCGTGGGTAAAAAACCCGCGCTACTACTACCAGCGCGGGTTTTTTTTGAATTTTTTCGAAAAAATATTTTGATTTTTTCCCTAATTTTCAAGTTTCTGAATTATTTTAACCTCAAATCTCTAATCACCCCTCATCGCTGCTCAATTTAATCTCTAATCACCCCTCATCATTCCAAATCATCTAACTTCCCGGACGGTCACCCATCCTCTCACTACTCTAGCCTGAGCACGCTTAACTTCTGGGTTCTATTCTCCTTCGTTTTCAAGTCTGCACTTGTTGTTTTCCTAACAATAGTAAGATGTCAATCCTATTAACCTCAGGAATTTAGCTTGAGCATGAAGTCACACATTTCACTATTTGAGTTTGAAACTATTGTTCTAAAAAATTAGTAACACTAATATTTCTTGAATAATTAGTTTGATTATAGTTTGACCACAGTTTGGCCATAGTTTGACCAGATTTGACCAAAATTCAAAAAAACTAAAATAATTATTTAGTAACACTAATATTCTAGAATAATTAGTTTGACCATTGTTTGACCACACAGTTTGAATTTTTTCCGATTTTTTCCACTCTAGATCGTAAAAGCCCCGTATCTTTTTTTCTGTTAGGTTTTTGAGGATTTTGAAAATGTTTAACGGGTTCCCCTTGTTCATTTTAGATATAACTTTTCGAGTAGATGATTTTTCATATAAAAAACTTTTTCATCCGAGTTAGTATGCAAAAGTTATGCCCATTTTTACAAATTCTCGAGAGATTTTGCAAATAAATTCGAAATTCATATTTGCAAATTTTCCCAACAACTAGACCACATATCACATGGGAAACTTATTTTCTTTTATTTTTTTGACATTT
>NC_041383.1:783062078-783064241 GCF_002162155.2 Triticum dicoccoides
GCGCCACTTAGTAGTAGCGAGGGCTAAAAACCAACGCTACTGCTATCAAACTTAGTAGTAGCGAGGTTTTAAAAACCCGCGCTACTACTATGGCATGTCCCGGGGGCACGGTAGAGACCGCTTAGTAGTAGCGAGGGTTAAAAACCCGCGCTACTGCTATCAACTTAGTAGTAGCGAGGTTTAAAAACCCGCGCTACTGGTAAGTAGCAGTAGCGAGGGTTTTTAACCCTCGCTACTAATAACTTTCCGTGTATAGGCTTTTCCCTAGTAGTGAAGGGACGCAGATAAGAGCAAATCGACGATGGCGGGAGGTTACCTGGATGAGCGTCGGCGCTAGGGTTGGAGCGGCGTCTGGAGCACGGAGGAGGTGGCGTCTTGTGACGCATCGAGAAATCGCCCCGTGACCGAGGTCCGCATCGTCGGAGCAGAGGTACTGGGAGGAAGCAGTCTTGCTCTCCCGTCGCGTCGGTCGCGAAGCCATGGTGTGGTGGATCTAGGAGGGAGAGAAGGTGAGCTTGAGCGCGGGTAAGGTTTTGTATTTCCAGATCGAGCGGACGGTTTGAGTATTTTGACCTTTTCGCAGGAAAAAGAAAGGTTAGCATGCTCGTGTAGGTGGTGATGGATTCGGGTGTGTCAGTAATGAAAGAGAGTTTCAATTTCTTGTCTCTTAATTGTACGGCAGAGAAGAAGCAGAAGAAAAAAGAGCTTTTTTTTTCTTTTGCTGGAAAAGAAATAATAATTGCATGAAGGCAAAACGAGGAGGAGAGATGTTTGTTTTTTTTGAGGGAAAAGCCATCATGGCGGTTTATATTTCATGTGGAAAAAGGGCTACATCATTGGTGATTACATCGAGTAAGAAGTCCGGAGCCTCGTACTGCCATACAATAGTTCGCGAGGGCTCCGACTTAGTAGCCAAAAGACCAGCCGCCATATTGGCTTCCCTAGGGCAATGACTGAAACTAACAGAAATAAAATTACGGCACAAGAAAGTACATTCCTCATAGATTGCTGCAGCTGGCCCTAAGGAGTTACTGCCTTCTTGCATTATCTGGATAACCTCCATACAGTCCGCCCTGATCTCCACTCTGTTGCAGCCGATGGTGTTTGCAAGCACCAGCCCGTCCTTAAGGCCCCAAGCCTCGGCCGTCGCTGCATCTTGGACAAACGGGATACTGCTCGTGGATGCCACAACGAAGGAGCCTGTTGAGTCACCGTATGATGGCCCATGTCCCGCCGGTGCCACTACCAGCATCAAAAGAGGCGTCAATATTGAGGCTAACAAATCCCTCTGAAGGTCTCGTCCATCCATGTCTCTGTATCCTGCCCGCACCATGCTTCCTTGCCCTCAAGAAGTTTTTGGTTAGAGTCACAATGGCTTGGGCCGATCTTCCAGGTTCCTGAATGGGCTCACCATGGGTGAATCTCCGCCGTTCCCACCATATATACCAAACCGCCACAACAACCAACTCCTTCATGGGCACGCCCAGGAGCGACGGGACTGCAGCGTTTGGCATTAGCATCAGGTCACCAAGGACCGAAGATCCCTCCAACTCAGATTCAGACAGCTCATTTATGGTGTGTAGCAAGCCTAGCTTTGCCCAAATCTCTTGCACTCTGTTGCATCTAAAGAAAGAATGACGAATACTCTCGCAATCCGTGGCACATATCGGGCAGTCGGAGATTGTTATCATATGTCGATTGGCCAGTACTCCCCGGCAATGGATTGCACCATACAAAGCTCTCCAAACATGCACCTTGATCTTTGCCGGTATTTGAAGCTTCCAAAGAGTGCGCCAAACTGGACTAGTACTTGAAGACAGTGATGGATTCGGGTGTGTCAGTAATGAAAGAGAGTTTCAATTTCTTGTCTCTTAATTGTACGGCAGAGAAGAAGCAGAAGAAAAAAGAGCTTTTTTTTCTTTTGCTGGAAAAGAAATAATAATTGCAAAAAGGGAAACGAAGAGGAGAGATGTTTGTTGAAAGAGTCGAAACGGAGAAGAATTGATCTGCCTCCGCCATCGAAAGCGACCGACCGGTTCCGTATTTGTCGTCGTAGTATTATGCATGCTCGTGTATGTATGTAGGGATGAATCTGCGTGTTAAAAAAGCTTCACTTCACCTGGTCTAATTATATGGTGTACTCTCGCTCGCGTCGCTCTGTGT
>NC_041383.1:783064649-783087636 GCF_002162155.2 Triticum dicoccoides
CATCGCCGTCGGAGGATGTTGACGGGCAAAGCCCGCTAGGCAGACGGCGGCGGCGAGGGGCCCTCGTCGCGTGCCGCGTGGCTTCGGCCCCGGTCGGAGGCCCGCATCTGGCGGCGGCCGCGGGCACGGTGGCAACGCTGCTCACCCCCTTCCTCGGCTGGATGGCCGGCCGTCGTCGATCTTCCGGTGGAGGCGCTCCGGCGTGCTGCGACGGTGACGCTCCGACTGGCTGTGGCTATAGGGCGCGTTGGGTGCCTGGGGTCCCCTCCCTCGGCCGGGGGAGCTGCGGTGATGACGGTGAGCCGCAGCTTTTGGATGGCGGCGTGGCGGCGCCGCGGCGGTGGAGGTATCTACTGATGGTGAGCTGCGGCGGTGGCGGTGAGCTGCAGTTTTTGGACGGCGGCGCAGCGGCGCTGTGATGGTGGTCGTGGAGATCGGTCTCTGGCCACCGGAGTGGTGTGCTCTGTTGGGGAACGTAGTACTTTCAAAAAATTTCCTACGCACACGCAAGATCATGGTGATGCATAGCAACGAGAGGGGAGAGTGTTCGTCCACGTACCCTCGTACACCGTAAGCGGAAGCGTTATGACAACACGGTTGATGTAGTCGTACGTCTTCACGATCCGACCGATCCAAGCACCGAACGTACGGCACCTCCGAGTTCAGCACACGTTGAGCTCGATGACGATCCCCGGGCTCCGATCCAGCAAAGCTTCGGGGATGAGTTCCGTCAGCACGACGGCGTGGTGACGATGATGATGTTCTACCGGTGCAGGGCTTCGCCTAAACTCCGCGACGATATGACCGAGGTGGAATATCGTGGAGGGGGGCACCACACACGGCTAAGGAACGATCCGTAGATCAACTTTTGTGTCATGGGGTGCCCCCTTGCCCCCGTATATAAAGGAGCAAGGGGGGAGGAGGCCGGCCCTAGGAGGGGGCGCGCCAAGTGTGGAGTCCTACTAGGACTCCCTAGTCCTAGTAGGATTCCACCTCCCTTGTTGGAGTAGGAGAGGGGGAAAGAGGGGGAGAGGAAGAAGAAAAGGGGGGCTGCGCCCCTTGTCCAATTCGGACCAGAGGGGGCGCGCAGGCCTCCTTCCTTTTGGCCTCTCTCCACTATTCCCGTATGGCCCAATAAGGCCCATATACTCCCCGGCGAATTCCCGTAACTCTCCGGTACTCCGAAAAATACCCGAATCATTCGGAACCTTTCCGAACTCCGAATATAGTCGTTCAATATATCGATCTTTACGTCTCGACCATTTCGAGACTCCTCGTCATGTCCCCGATCTCATCCGGGACTCCGAACTCCTTCGGTACATCAGAACTCATAAACTCATAATATAACTGTCATCGAAACCTTAAGCGTGCGGACCCTACGGGTTCGAGAACTATGTAGACATGACCTAAAACTATTCTTGGTCAATAACCAATAGCGGAACCTTGATGCCCATATTGGCTCCTACATATTCTACGAAGATCTTTATCGGTCAAACCGCATAACAACATACTTTGTTCCCTTTGTCATCGGTATGTTACTTGCCCGAGATTCGATCGTCGGTATCCAATACCTAGTTCAATCTCGTTACCGGCAAGTCTCTTTACTCGTTACATAATGCATCATCCCGCAACTAACTCATTAGTCACATTGCTTGCAAGGCTTATAGTGATGTGCATTACCGAGAGGGCCCGGAGATACCTCTCCGACAATCAGAGTGACAAAACCTAATCTCGAATTATGCCAACCCAACATGTACCTTCGGAAACACCTGTAGAGCACCTTTATAATCACCCAGTTACGTTGTGACGTTTGGTAGCACACAAAGTCTTCTTCCGGTAAACGTGAGTTGCACAATCTCATAGTTGCAGGAACTTTGTATAAGTCATGAAGAAAGCAATAGCAACATACTAAACGATCAAGTGCTAGGCTAACGGAATGGGTCATGTCAATCACATCATTCTCCTAATGATGTGATCCTATTAATCAAATGACAACACATGTCTATGGTTAGGAAACATAACCATCTTTGATTAATGAGCTAGTCAAGTAGAGACATACTAGTGACACTATGTTTGTCTATGTATTCACACATGTATTATGTTTCCGGTTAATACAATTCTAGCATGAATAATAACCATTTATCATGAAATAAGGAAATAAATAATAATTTTATTATTGCCTATAGGGAATATTTCCTTCAGTCTCCCACTTGCACTAGAGTCAATAATCTAGTTCACATTGCTATGTGATTTAACACCAATATTCACATCTGCATGTGATTAATACCCATAGTTCACATCATTATGTAACAACACCCAAAGGGTTTACTAGAGTCAATAATCTAGTTCACATCGCTATGTGATTAACACCCAAAGGGTTTACTAGAGTCAATAATCTAGTTCACATCGCTATGTGATTAACACCCAAAAGAGTACTAAGGTATGATCATGTTTTGCTCGTGAGAGAAGCTTAGTCAACGGGTCTGTCATATTCAGAGCCGTATGTATTTCGCAAATATTCTATGTCCACAATGCTCTGCACGGAGCTACTCTAGCTAATTGCTCCCACTTTCAATATGTATCCAGATTGAGACTTAGAGTCATCTGGATTGGTGTAAAAGCTTGCATCGTTGTAACTTTTACGACGGGCTCTTTTATCACCTCCATAATCGAGAAACGTCTCCTTAGTCCTCACTAAGGATATTCATGACCCATGTCCAGTGATCTACTTATTAGATCAAAATTGTATTCCTTTGCCAAACACAGAGCAAGGTATACAATAGGTCTGGTTCACAGCATAGTATACTTTATAGAACCTATGACTGAGGCATAGGGAATGACTTTTCATTCTCTTTCTATTTTCTGCAATGGTCGGGTCTTGAGTCTTACTCAACTTCACACCTTGTAACACAGGCAAGAACTCCTTCTTTGACTGTTCCATTTTGAACTATTTCAAAATTTTATCAAGGTATGTACTCATTGAAAAATCTTATCAAGCGTCTTGATCTATCTATATAGATATTGATGCTCAATGTGTAAGCAGCTTCACCGAGGTCTTGCTTTGAAAAACTCTTATTCAAGTATCCTTTCATGCTATCCAGAATTTCTATATCATTTCCAATCAACAATATGTCATCCACATATAATATTAGAAATGCTACAGAGCTCACACTCACTTTCTTGTAAATACAGGCTTCACCGTAAGTCTGTATAAAACTATATCCTTTGATCAATTTATCAAAGCATATATTCCAACTCCGAGATGCTTGCACCAGTCCATAGATGGATCACTGGAGCTTGCATATTTTGTTAACACCTTTAGGATCGACAAAACCTTCTAGTTGCATCATATACAACTCTTCTTTAATAAATCCATTAAGGAATGCAGTTTTGTTTATCCATTTGCCAGATTTCATAAAATGCGGCAATTGCTAACATGATTCAGACAGACTTAAGCATAGATACGAGTGAAAAACTCTCATCGTAGTCAACACCTTGAATTTGTCGAAAACCTTTTGCGACAATTCTAGCTTTGTAGATAGTAACACTATCAGCGTCCGTCTTCCTCTTGAAGATCCATTTAATCTCAATGTCTTGCCGATCATTGGGCAAGTCAATCAAAGTCCATACTTTGTTTTCATACATGGATCTCATCTCAGATCTCATGGCCTCAAGCCATTTTGCGGAATCTGGGCTCACCATCGCTTCTTCATAGTTCGTAGGTTCGTCATGGTCTAGTAACATAACGTCCAGAACAGGATTACCGTACCACTCTGGTGCGGATCTTACTCTGGAAGACCTACGAGGTTCTGTAGTAACTTAATCTGAAGTTTCATGATCATCATTATTAACTTCCTCACTAATTGGTGTAGTAGTCACAGGAACAGATTTCTGTGATGAACTAATTTCCAATAAGGGAGCAGGTACAGTTACCTCATCAAGTTCTACTTTCCTCCCACTCACTTTTTTCGAGAGAAACTTCTTCTCTAGAAAGGATCCATTCTTGGCAACGAATGTTTTGCCTTCAGATCTGTGATAGAAGGTGTACCCAACAGTTTCCTTTGGGTATTCTATGAAGACGCACTTCTCCGATTTGGGTTTGAGCTTATCAGGATGAAACTTTTTCATATAAGCATCGTAGCCCTAAACTTTAAGAAACGACAACTTGGGTTTCTTGCTTAACCACAGTTCATATAGTGTCGTCTCAACGGATTTAGATGGTGCCCTTTTTAACGTGAATGCAGCTGTCTCTAATGCATAACCCCAAAACGGTAGCGGTAAATCGGTAAGAGACATCATAGATCGCACCATATCCAATAAAGTGCGGTTACGACGTTCGGACACACCATAACGTTGTGGTGTTCCAGGTGGCGTGAGCTGTGAAACTATTCCACATTGTTTTAATTGAAGACCAAACTCATAACTCAAATATTTGTCTCCGCGATCAGATCGCAGAAACTTTATTTTCTTGTTACGATGATTTTTCCACTTCACTCTGAAATTCTTTGAACCTTTCAACTATTTCAGACTTATGTTTCATCAAGTAGATATACCCATATCTGCTCAAATCATCTTGTGAAGGTCAGAAAATAACGATACTTGCCACGAGCATCAACACTCATTGGATCGCATACATCGGTATGTATTATTTCCAATAAGTCAGTAGCTTGTTCCATTGTTCCGGAGAACGGAGTTTTAGTCATCTTGCCCAAAAGGCACGGTTCGCAAGCATCAAATGATTCATAACCAAGTGATTCTGAAAATCCATCTTTTATGGAGTTTCTTCATGCGCTTTACACCAATATGACCTAAACGGCAGTGCCACAAATAAGTTGCACTGTCATTATTAACTTTACATCTTTTGGTTTCAATATTATGAATATGTGTATCACACGATCGAGATCCAACAAACCATTTTCATTGTGTGTATGACCATAGAAGGTTTTATTCATGTAAACAGAGCAATAATTATTCTCTAACTTACATGAATAACCGTATTGCAATAAACATGATCAAATCATATTCATGCTCAATGCAAACGCCAAATAACATTTATTTAGGTTCAACACTAATCCCGAAAGTATAGGGAGTGTGCGATGATCATCATATCAATCTTGGAACTACTTCCAACATTCATCATCACCTCACCTTCAACTAGTTTCTGTTTATTCTGCAACTCCCATTTCGAGTTACTACTCTTAGCAACTGAACTAGTATCAAATACCAAGGGGTTGCTATAAACACTAGTAAAGTACACATCATAGCATGTATATCAAATATACCTATGTTCACTTTGCCATCCTTCTTATCCGCCAAACACTTGGGGTAGTTCCACTTCCAGTGACCAGTCCCTTTACAGTAGAATCACTTAGTCTTAGGCTTAGGTCCAGACTTGGGCTTTTTCACTTGAGCAGCAACTTGCTTGCCATTCTACTTGAAGTTTCCCTTTCTTTCCCTTTGCCATTTTCTTAAAACTAGTGGTCTTGTCAATCATCAACACTTGATGCTCTTTCTTGATTTCTACCTTCGTCGATTTCAACATCACGAAGAGCTCGGGAATCGTATTCGTCATCCCTTGCATACTATAGTTCATCACGAAGTTCTAGTAACTTAGTGATGGTGTCTAGAGAATTCTGTCAATCACTATCTTATCTGGAAGATTAACTCCCATTTGATTCAAGCGATTGAAGTACCGAGACAATCTGAGCACATGCTCACTAGTTGAGCGATTCTCCTCCATCTTTTAGCTATAGAACTTGTTGGAGACTTCATATCTCTAAACTCGGGTATTTGCTTGAAATATTAACTTCAATTCCTGGAACATCTCATATGGCCCATGACGTTTAAAACGTCTTTGAAGTCCCGATTCTAAGCCGTTAAGCATGGTGCACTTAACTATCAAGTAGTCATCATATTGAGCTAGACAAACGTTCATAACGTCTGCATCTGCTCCTGCAATAGGTCTGTCACCTAGCGGTGCATTAAGGACATAATTCTTCTGTGCAGCAATGAGGATAAACCTCAGATCACGGATCCAATCCGCATCATTGCTACTAACATCTTTCAACACAATTTTCTCTAGGAACATATCAAAATAAACATATGAAAACAACAATGCGAGCTATTGATCTACAACATAATTTGCAAAATACTACCAGGACTAAGTTCATGATAAATTTAAGTTCAATTAATCATATTACTTAAAAACTCCCACTTAGACAGACATCTCTCTAGTCATCTAAGTGATCACGTGATCCAAATCAACTAAACCATAACCGATCATCACGTGAGATGGAGTAGTTTTCAATGGTGAACATCACTATGTTGATCATATCTACTATATGATTCACGCTCGACCTTTCGGTCTCCGTGTTCCGAGGCCATATCTGCATATGCTAGGCTCGTCAAGTTTAACCTGAGTATTCTGCGTGTGCAAAACTGGCTTGCACCCGTTGTAGATGGACGTAGAGCTTATCACACCCGATCATCATGTGGTGTCTGGGCACGACGAACTTTGGCAACGGTGCATACTCAGGGAGAACACTTCTTGATAATTTTAGTGAGAGATCATCTTAAAATGCTACCGTCAATCAAAGCAAGATAAGATGCATAAAGGATAAACATCAGATGCAATCAATATAAGTGATATGATATGGCCATCATCATCTTTGCTTGTGATCTCCATCTTCGAAGCACCGCCATGATCACCATCATCACCGTTGCGACACCTTGATCTTCATCGTAGCATCGTTGTCGTCTCGCCAACTATTGCTTCTACGACTATCGCTATCGCTTAGTGATAAAGTAAAGCAATTACAGGGTGTTTGCATTTCATACAATAAAGCGACAACCATATGGCTCCTGCCAGTTGCCGATAACTTCGGTTACAAAACATGATCATCTCATACAATAAACTATAGCATCACGTCTTGACCATATCACATTACAACATGCCCTGCAAAAACAAGTTAGATGTCCTCTACTTTGTTGTTGCAAATTTTACGTGGCTGCTACGGGCTTAGCAAGAACCGTTCTTACCTACACATCAAAAAACCACAACGATAGTTTGTCAAGTTGGCGCTGTTTTAATCTTCGCAAGGACCGGGCGTAGCCACACTCGATTCAGCTAAAGTGAGAGAGACAGACACCCGCCAGCCACCTTTAAGCACGAGTGCTCGTAACGGTGAAACCAGTCTCGCGTAAGCGTACGCGTAATGTCGGCCCGGGCCGCTTCATCTCACAATACCGCCGAACGAAAGTATGACATGCTGGTAAGCAGTATGACTTGTATCGCCCACAACTCACTTGTGTTCTACTCGTGCATATAACATCAACGAATAAAACCTAGGCTCGGATGCCACTGTTGGGGAACGTAGTAATTTCAAAAAAATTCCTACGCACACGCAAGATCATGGTGATGCAGAGCAACGAGAGGAGAGAGTGTTCGTCCACGTACCCTCGTAGACCGTAAGCGGAAGCGTTATGACAACGCGGTTGATGTAGTAGTACGTCTTCACGATCCGACCGATCCAAGCACCGAATGTACGGCACCTCCGAGTTCAGCACACGTTCAGCTCGATGACGATCCCCGGGCTCCGATCCAACAAAGCTTCGGGGATGAGTTTCGTCAGCACGATGGCGTGGTGACGATGATGATGTTCTACCGGCGCAGGGCTTCGCCTAAACTCCGCGACAATATGACCGAGGTGGAATATGGTGGAGGGGGGCACCGCACACGGCTAAGGAACGATCCGTAGATCAACTTGTGTGTCATGGGGTGCCCCCCTGCCCCCGTATATAAAGGAGCAAGGGGGGAGGAGGCCGTTCCTAGGAGGGGGCACGCCAAGTGTGGAGTCCTACTAGGACTCCCTAGTCCTAGAAGGATTCCACCTCCCTTGTTGGAGTAGGAGAAGGGGAAAGAGGGGGAGAGGAAGAACGAAAGGGGGGTTGCGCCCCTTGTCCAATTCAGACCAGAGGGGGTGCGCAGGCCTCCTTCCTTTTGGCCTCTCTCCTCTATTCCCGTATGGCCCAATAAGGCCCATATACTCCCCGGCGAATTCCCGTAACTCTCCGGTACTTCGAAAAATACCGGAATCACTCGGAACCTTTCCGAACTTCGAATATAGTCGTCCAATATATCGATCTTTACGTCTCGACCATTTCGAGACTCCTCGTCATGTCCCCGATCTCATCCGGGACTCCGAACTCCTTCGGTACATCAAAACTCATAAACTCATAATATAACTGTCATCGAAACCTTAAGCGTGCGGACCCTACGGGTTCGAGAACTATGTAGACATGACCTAGAACAATTCTTGGTCAATAACCAATAGCGGAACCTGGATGCCCATATTGGCTCCTACATATTCTACGAAGATCTTTATCGGTCAAACCGCGTAACAACATACTTTGTTCCCTTTGTCATCGGTATGTTACTTGCCCGAGATTCGATCGTCGGTATCCAATACCTAGTTCAATCTCGTTACCGGCAAGTCTCTTTACTCGTTACATAATGCATTATCCCGCAACTAACTCATTAGTCACATTGCTTGCAAGGCTTATAGTGATGTGCATTACCGAGAGGGCCCAGAGATACCTCTCCGACAATCGGTGTGACAAAACCTAATCTCGAATTATGCCAACCCAACATGTACCTTCGGAAACACCTGTAGAGCACCTTTATAATCACCCAGTTACGTTGTGACGTTTGGTAGCACACAAAGTGTTCTTCCGGTAAACGTGAGTTGCACAATCTCATAGTTGCAGGAACTTTGTATAAGTCATGAAGAAAGCAATAGCAACATACTAAACGATCAAGTGCTAGGCTAACGGAATGGGTCATGTCAATCACATCATTCTCCTAATGATGTGATCCCATTAATCAAATGACAACACATGTCTATGGTTAGGAAACATAACCATCTTTGATTAATGAGCTAGTCAAGTAGAGGCATACTAGTGACACTATGTTTGTCTATATATTCACACATGTATTATGTTTCCGGTTAATACAATTCTAGCATGAATAATAAACATTTATCATGAAATAAGGAAATAAATAATAACTTTATTATTGCCTCTAGGGCATATTTCCTTCATGCTCTTCTACTGCTCTGGCCGTGTGTGCATTGGAGCAACAGTTTGGGCTGGAGGTGGCCGGGGGTGCGCAGATCTGACAAGGCGTTCTGCTGCGGCGTGTTGAGGGCTGGTGGTTGGCAACGATGCACTCTGCACAACTTGCTGCGTTCCTATGCCGTTGGCTTCCTCGCGAGGCTCGGCGGTGGAGTAGATTCTCCGGGCGAAAGTCTTGCACCTTCTCTAGTCGGTGCCAATGTTGGCGATGTTCTTGAGCATTGCATTCCTTCCTGAAGGCACATCGCGGAGCTATGTCCATCTACTGCCTCAACTGTTTGGTGTTTCCGGGTGAAAACCCAAGCTTCGTTGGAGCGGGCGGCGGCGGCAATTATGTCGTTACCTTCTTGAGGGCACCACCTTGGAAGCAATGACCTTTGTGGAGTGATGGTCCCATGGCAGTGGTGCAGAGTTGCGTCGTCGTCGGGGTGTTGGAGGCCGGGGCGGCGGCTCTAGACGGTGGATGTACGCCGAGGCGACGGCCTCGGATAGCGATGCAACGGTGGCTCTATGGGACAGAGTCGCGGTTGTGCATTGTTTCGGTGGCGGCTTGGTGTTGCATGGGTATTGAGGTCGTCGGCCTGGTCGATGCGCCCCAGAGGGGGCGGCCTGACTTTACGTCGGGGCGGTGTCCTTGGATGTGGTGCGATGTTCGTGGTCTGCGTGCAGTTGTCCTGTGCAGCATGGGCTGCGGGTAGCTATATTGTGCGGCGTTGCTGCTCGAGAGCGAGTGGAGGCATGTCAGGGCGGCGGCCCGGGTGCGGTGCGACGTTCGTGGTCTGCGTGCGGTTGTCCTGAGCAGTGTGGGCTGCGGGTAGTTGTATCGTGTAGCGTTGCTGCTCGAGGGTGAGTGGTGGCATGTCGGGGCGGCGGCCCCGGAAGGCGGTGTCGGTTTTTTGTAATTAATTGGGCGATTCTCTCCTGCTTAATTAATAGATGAGGCAATAGATGAGCTAATACGGTAACATTCTCAGCACTAGGCAGTGGAAGTTAGAACAAAAGGAATCACCATGGAGCTCCCCTCTGTCGTCACCTAAAATCATCTACTACATGAAGTCGCAATTTGCACAAGAACCGAAATCAAAATTAAAATAACTTGTAGGGATTCACGCGAGCGGTGAGTAGGCACCGGCATGGCTAAGTCGACCAGCTCGCCCACATCTGGCATGAGTCCCTGAACCTTTTTCAACGAACAGAAGCGGTCCTGCCACGCGAGTAGGAGCGGCGTGGTGATAGGGTCGAAGGTCTTCACACTGGGTTGTCTCTTATCGGTGACGCACAGCCATGGAAGAAGGCCACCGAGCACCACATCCACATATCCGGGGCTGTCCCCTCCAAAGAAGGGCTTGGAGCACTCTCTCATAGCTCTCTCTAGCGTCTCCATAGCGGCCGCCACCTGGGCCTTCACCTCTGCTTTCTCCATGCACGTTACGGCCCATGTCGCCTTCCCCATCGCCTTGACAAGCTGCACATGCACACGGCACAAGTTATAACAGGAACAATGTCTCAAAAAAAAGTCATAACAGGAACAGTCGTAGAACCGTTATTAAAAGGTTCAAAGGAAGAGAAATCATACGAATGACGATCGCACATGCGACATGCTTATAATGCAGAGGCCCAAGGTGAAACTCCTATGCAATTATATATAGTCGACTTGATGCGATGATATGATTAATGAGAAAGACTTCTGTTATATAAAGAAAAAAGATACAATACCGTGTCATCGATAAAGTCACCCCAGTAGCGAGCGATAGCACGCTCGGAGGGGCCGTCGGGGAGGAGGGAGGAGCTGGTGCCGGCGAAGGCCTCGTCGAGGTACTGGATTAGGCTCAACGACGTCCCGTAGACAGGCTTGCCGCCGTGGATCAGCACCGGCAGCTTACTGTTGAGGAGCAGCTCATCGCTCTTGTAATTCTTGAGGCCTTGCTCCTCGATGTACTCGTAGCCCAAGCCCTTGAGGTGGAGCGCGAGTCGCACTCGCAAGACGTGCGGGCTCGCCCACGTCCCCAGCAGCCTCAGCTCGTCTCCTCCGGCCATTCCTAGCTAGCTGCCTGGTGTCCAGCGATCAGCTCAATTAGGCCGGTCTCAGCTTAGTTTGCATGTAGAGGTAGCTTAACGTGTGCTTTTGAGTTTTGATCTTTCTTGCTATATACGCCTTCTTGGGGACATGTGGACAAAATTCTTCGACAAGAAAAGTATTCAAGTATGACCATATGCCAGCTGGGTACACGTCTACTTTTCTTTGACTTTGACTAGAATTCCATTATTTGAACATTGTTGGAGCAGTCATCTACCTCGCCTCGTGGATTGTACACCACCCAATATTGCACTTGCCATCGATCTGCTGGCAAAGTACAGTCATGTGCCTACCAGGAAACATCGTGGAGACGTAAGAGAAATGTTTAGATACTTCTAAGGGACTGAAAATCTTGGATTATTTTATATAGAGAAGGAACCATAACCTATCAGTGCTAGGCTATCTCTGACGTTGGGTACCTAATAACTACCTATCACACATCCGAGCCATGCACTATACACGTTATCACTATATCATCAAAATCGTCTAAACAAAGTTTTATATCATCATCGGTCAACGAACCGCTATGAAATCATACTAACACAACAGTGTATGACTTTGACCGATGATGACCACATTCAGTTGACGCATACATGTCAGTCGTTGTGGCTTTCATGGACTCCATGATGCTATCTTTTTATAGTCATGTGCATCAAGCGATTCAAAGATCACTGATTGATTCTCCTTTTATTTAAATACACATTTTCTTTTGTTCTGAACTGATTTTAATAGTATGCTTTTAAAAATTCTTATAATTAATATTGTTTCTAAATCTCTATTGGATTTCGCCATTGCTTAGGTCAATAGGTCGTTGGATTTATCGCCTCAAGATCTTTGAAACTAGATCCCATGTTAATAGGTTTCGATGAAAAACATTTAGTGAACAAAATAGAAAAACCAAAAAAAAAACAAGCTGAAAACACCTATTTTTTTACCCTTTCCTCTTTGCGTAAGCAAATATGTGCCTTCAAGAGAAGCACATATGTGCCTCCCATAAAAGCAAAAAAAAAAAGTTTGTGCCTCCACGAGAAGCAAATTTATGCTCCTATGGAAGCAAAAAAACAAGTTTTTTTTCCTTTTCAGAGAGGCATAGGTGTGCCTCTCACGGAAGCAAATTTGTGCCTCCGGTCGAAGCCTAAAAACATGTTTTCCCTTTTCCAAGAGGCACAGGAAGAAAAAAAATGTTTTTTCGCGGGAAAACCATTTTTTCTCCAAAACCTAGGGAAAACTGGACCAAAAAAATAAGAAAAAACCATTGAAGGCCCGAAAATACGTAAAGGGAAATATAAAAATAAAATACCGAGAGAGCGCCCAGCATGCGACACGTGGCGACGACTGACCAAAGTGATCTTTGAGGAGCTCCCGCAAGGGGTACGAAAAATCCACACCTACAATCACCCAAGAATAGTATGAAGATGTATAACGGGTCGGGATCACAATCGTTGTCGTCACCGAGTTGCAGCGGAAGAAGAACGTGTTGTTGTAGATCATACTTATTCCCTCGAACTGTCTATGAACGATCCCTCGTATTGCCCATGAACAGTCCCTTTAATCGAAGACCGAAAGCATGACCTCTCTACTTGGTTGCAAGCGTGCAGCCTTCATGATCCGGTAGCGATTCGCCGTCCACAACTAATCATCGCCGGAATTAGGGGGAGGACATTAGAACCACACTAGGCTTCTAATTACGAGGACAAAAGGATTATCCACGCTCTAATTAGCCAACTAGGACCAACTAGAACATGAACTAGAAGAACCAGAGGAGGCTCCAAAACTTGTGTATCCGAAGGGTGGATACACAAGTTTTAGACCCTCCTCTAGTTCTTCCGGATCCTCTCGGAACTATTTCAAATATTCATGAAATAATTCCACAAATATATTCTCATGACTCCTGTCCTACTAACACTCAGCAGATCGTGATTGCCTTAAGCTTGTGACCCCATAGGTTCGGTAACTCACATACATGGACGAAACCGTTCGTTCAATGACCGACAACGGGACCGTGGACGTCCATATTGGTCCCTGTGAATACACGAATGATATTCGAGTGAACATTGGTTATCTTGTGATGTTCCCTTTGCTTCGTGATACTTCACAAAACCGGAGATGCATCTGTATCCTCCTGAGTCATCACCATGCTCACTATACCGAAATCCTCGTTATCGGCTTTGTTCTTCTTTCTCGTTATTGTGTTCTGGCATCCCTGTGAAGAAATCACGTGTGTCTGACCAGACAATGATTGATGTCATCACAGTTAGAGGGCCCTAAGAATATCTCTCCATCGTCAGAGGAGAAAATCCCACTCTCGAGCTACCCGGTCAATTGGTAAACTTTCCGATGAACCTGTAAGTTCTCGTTATAATCTCCGTGTTACAAGTGACGTTTGAGCAACCCCAAAGCCCATCGTATAGTAAGAAGTGACCATGATACTCTCCTGGTCTAAGGAGCATTACCACACGTTAACACTCTATGTTATTAGTATTGAATGCAGTCAATATTAACTCAACTAATAACAAACAAGATTGGGTCGGTTCAATTTATGATTGTTCTTCCAACGTCATAATCTCACTGTTGTTTTAGGACTATCATTACACTTGACGGTATCCTAAGATCCGGAAAACGTGATCACCAACAACACTTGAGCTAGTCTTAGAGGCGAGACTAGGAACCTTTTATTTACCGTTTATCATTCCACATGTGCATATGAGTTTTCCGCCGAATCACATATTCCAGGATTATAACAGTTATAGCATAGAATATAAACTCTTAACTATGAATATGGAAATAAAATAATACAAATTTTATTGCCTCTAGGGCATATTTCCAACAGTCTCTCACTTGCACTAGAGTCAATAATCTAGTTAGCACTTTTAACTGTTACACCAATGGCAATTCGGTGTCATTCCATGCTTTATTTGTAGACTTCGTCCTATCGCATCTGACAACTTCAGATCCGTGTGTATCATTTGCATTTCTATGCATCCGTCATGCTTTCACATGAATTCAAAATTTATGTGAAACAAGCTTAGTATATACTGAATCACTGGAAAGACTTTTGATTCCTTAGATTGAGCCATAGAACCACTATATGAGAATTGTGTTCTATTTGCACAATCATCTAGAAACCATACTAAGTTCATAAATGAACTTTTGATTCATCACTGTCTATTGTTGCTTCTAAGGCGACAATATACTCAGCCTTCTGTTGTAGAATTCACTACAATAACTTTCTTGGAACAACTCCAACTTACCGTGCCACCATATTCATTTAATTGAAATCAAAATTCGTTTGGAGCATCGATTGAAGATTTTATTTGATGTACTACTTACATCAAGCATGTATTGATATAAAATCCTTACACCAATCTCTTCATTTTCTCCATGTGCGAGAGACATGTCGTCAATACTCAACGACATTTTTACTATTGTCCTATGATCAACAGTTTGACCTTTCTAGTAACTTTACTCACAACTTACTTGGAGTACTGGACTTATCTGGTTATTTACATACCATGAAATTAACACAAATGTGATTAAAATGATGTATTCCACACATCAGTATTTCAAGACACTGACTCTTGCTAAGAACTCCTTCCATGTGACTTTGACAAGAAAACTCTTCTTGACATTTTTCATACGAAACTGGTTTAGTAGTTTGTCAATATGTATTTTGGCTAAGACTGATTAGACACTACTATCTCCATAGATTATTATGTCTAATACAAGGACTATATTGCCTAAGTACTTTACTGAAAAACTATTTTCAATAAAGTCTTAATCCATGTCAAGGAATTTATATAATTTCCGATCAATAATGTGTCATGCACACAGTGTTTATAAATATTATCAAGCTCCCACTTACTTTCTTGTAAATATGAGCATCTTTGTTTCTATAGATGAAATCATATTATTTGATCAATTCATCAAAACAAAGATTCCAACTCCACTATGCTTGCTTTAGATCATTACTGGATCTCTTGAAGTTTGCACACTTACTAGCATCCTCTAGATCAAGAAAATTACCTTGGGCTGCCCAGATATACAACCTTGGTTCTATTTCCATCCCATGGGAATCATTTTGACATCCATCTGTTATATCTCATAACTGAAATATTTTGTAATTGCTAGTTTAATCTGAACTGACATTAAGTATTATTATGATGAGACAATCTCGTCATAATCAACTCCTTGATCATGTCATAAACTATTTGGAACAAGTCAAGCATTATAAAACATCATTATCTTTGTCAATTATGGATCCATCACTACACGTTAGACTTTTAAGTCTTTCAGAGGGTCTATCAAGTTTTAAACTTGAATTATGTGTATGAATATTATTTCAGATTATTTTGGAATATTGACAATTCCAAAGTCAGGGTCCATCAACGCTTCCATGTGTATTATAGGTGATGAAGCTATGTACCTAGGGTAGGGTCATGGACCTGTCCAAACTACCCTCCCCAAGGACATCTCTAGAAGAAACCACCTGTCAATCGACTCAGAAGTGTTCCACTCGACAGACTCAAAGACACTCGACCATGAAGCCAACCACTCGACAGCCAGAAGATCTAAAGTCACTCCGCACGCAAACGGTCGGTCGTTGAGTAGCTTTTATGGTCATCATAGCACTTTATTAGTGGCGTTACCAGTAACGCCCGATCTTAATGTACCTTAAACCCTACATAACTGAGGGCCGGAGGGGTCTGGCGAACTCTATATAAGCCACCCCCTCCTCAGTGTAAAGGGTTCGCACCCCTGTAAATCATACACACATAATCCAGTCGACCGCCTCCGGGCTCCGAGACGTAGGGTTGTTACTTCCTCCGAGAAGGGCCTAAACTCGTAAATCTCTTGTATATACAACTACTCCATAGCTAGGATCTTGCCTCTCCATTCCTACCCCCCTACACTACTGTCAGACTTAGAACCACGACAGTTAGCGCCCACCGTGGGGCAGGTGTCTTAGCGACTTATTGGAGAAGTTGTGATTTTTCCGATCTCCTTCATCATGGTTTCGGGCGGAGTTTTGGTTGAGGGCCGCGAGATCCGTTTCGGCGCGCTCACGTTCATCGTCGACGACTCCGCTTGGCTTCAGGAGGCTCTGCTCGACATCGACGCGCTCCCTGTCCGCGGGGCGACGCACTTTCGCACGTGCGTCCGCAGCGTCCTCCTGCGGCAACCGTCGACCCAGTATCGATCGGCCCCTGTGTCATCCTCCCTCACTGTTTCCCGCCGGCGCAAGCGTTCTGGTCGGTCGAGGCTTCAGCGGTGGGTGAAGCACGCGGTGGCTCGCCAGTCGGCCACCCCCCAAGTCGCGGCGATCGAGCCCGATGAATCTCTCTACGGCCTGTTCGACCTGTCGACTGGCTCCGCAGAGACTGCATCCGAGTGCGACAGCCGTGATCCAGCGGCGGAGGTTCTGATGGTCGATGGACCACGCAGTCCTCCCGGTTTTCCCCGCACCAACTGAAGCGACGACGGAGGCGATCCGTCGCATGCCCATGAAGAGTATCTCCCCGAGCCCCTCACTTCGCTACAGAGGGAAGAACTTCACCGCCGGAACATGGATGCGCTGCACACTCCTATCATTGGAGAAACCCCTGAGGCTCGTGCCTTAGAGGATGCGCACTTGGCCAACTTGGCTGAGCGCACTCGACTGGAGAACCTCCAGCGAGCACTCGACGAGTGTGCGTGGCAACGGGTTCCAGAATCACGTCGACGTCAACTCTTTCCACCACCGACTCAGGTATATCGAACTCCGATTCAGAATTTAGCAGCTGCAGCCCGTATAGCAGAGTCGATTCAGCCTTCCCAGTCAGAGGCTGGCAGAGGCTTATTACAGATCAGAGCGTTACTCCGGGCGGCAGGAGATCAAAATTCAGCTGTATCGCAGTCGCGGAATAGGATTCACAGCAGATCTGTCGCTGCAAATACAGTCCAGTCGGCCCATAGCCCAAGATCGCCCCCGAGGCGTGAGGAACATGGAGACCGGCGTGATCAGTACAAGAACCGTGAGCAGTATGATCACCGACTCGATCGTGATGATCGACGTCGAGTGCCCACCCCTCCCCCAAGGGGTGGATCATACGCGCCTCGACAGCAGGATGATAGACGCCATCACAATGTTGGGCGAAGGATTCCAGTCGACCTCATGGAACCAGGCTTTGATGTGAGATCCATTATCGTTCAAGGTTTGGTCGACAGGAACAGAGCTCACTGAGAAGGTCATGACAGAGATGTACCCACCAGCATCAGAGTACACGTCTCATGACCAAAGTGTTTCAGCAGAGCCATCAGGGCCGCGGTGATTCCTCCCAACTTCGGGTTGGCGACTGGAGTCAGTAAGTTCACTGATGAGTCCAAGCCTGATACTTGGCTTGAAGACTACCGAGTGGCTGTCCAGATTGGCGGCGGCAATGATGAAGTGGCCATGAAACACCTGCCTCTTATGTTGGAGGGCTTGGCCAAAGCATGGTTGAATCAGTTAGCACCCAGCAGCATTTACACTTGGGAAGATCTTGCCCGAGTGTTTGCCAGAACATTTGAAGGAACTTGCAAGCGACCAGCAGGGTTGACAGAGCTGCAATCTTGTGTGCAGAAGTCGAATGAAACTTTGAGGGATTACATCCAGAGATGGATCACGTTGCATCACATGGTAGAGAATGTATCTGATCACCAGGTAGTCTGTGCCTTCAAGGAAGCCGTTAAGTACAGAGAGCTAAACCTAAAATTCGGTCGAACCGAAGACATGTCTCTGAGTCGAATGATGGAGATTGCCACCAAGTATGCCAATGGTGAAGAAGAGGATCGGCTCCGGAGTGGCAAGCACAAGTCAGTCGCCCACGAAACCGGAGGAGGGAACTCCAGTCGGAAGCAGAAGCGGAAAGCCGAGCCCGCTGCTCCTGGAGAAGCCTTGGCCGTGACTCAAGGAAAGTTTAAAGGGAAGCCCAAAGGGTCTTGGAACCCTAAGAAGGTGAAGGACAAGTAAGTGAATGATGTGATGGATTTGCCCTTCCACATCCACATGGAGAAAGATGAGGAGGGTAAACTCATTTACCCGAAACATACCACTTGACAGTGTCGGCTCTTGATCCAGCAATTCCAAGGGAAACAGCCCAAAGATAAGGAAAAGGAGTCGGACAAAGTTGAGGACAAAGAAGATAGTGATGATGGATATCCCCAGGTCAATTCCACCCTAATGATTTTTGCTGATGTTGAAAGCAAAAGTCGATTGAAAGTTATCAACCGAGAAGTGAATATGGTTGCTCTGGCGACACTCAGTTATCTGAAATGGTCTCAGACTGCCATCACATTCGACCAGTCCGATCATCCGACACACATAGCCACCCCTGGGAGGCATGCTTTGGTGGTCGACCCAGTCGTCGAACACACTCGACTGACTAAAGTTTTGATGGATGGTGGCAGTGGCCTAAATATACTATATGCAGAGACGTTGAAAGGGATGGGCATTCCGATGTCCAGACTCAGTACCAACAACATGAGTTTCCATGGAGTCATTCCTGGAAAGAAGGCCGAGTCACTCGGCCAAATTGCTCTTGATGTGGTTTTCGGTGATTCCAAGAATTACCGCAAAGAAAAGTTGACGTTTGAAGTTGTGGATTTCCAGAGTGCTTATTACGCTATTTTGGGCAGGCCAGCTTATGCATGTTTCATGGCTCGACCATGTTATGTGTACCTCAAATTGAAGATGCCTGGTCCCAAAGGTGTGATCACTATTACTGGAAATCGGAAGAAGGCGGAAGAGTGCTTTCAGAAAGGCTCAAAGATCGCCGATGCTCATATGGCAGTGGTAGAGCTGCAGGAATACCAGAAAAGTGCAGACCCGAGTGATTTGTTGCGAGCGAAGAAGCCCGCTACGGAATCAGCGTTTCAGTCGTCCGGTGAGACAAAACCGATTCACATTCACCCAACCGACCCCAGTGCTGCTCCGACTCATATCTCTACAACACTCGACTCCAAATAGGAAGAAGCGCTCATCCAGTTCCTCCGTGAGAACTGGGAAATCTTCAAGCCTTCTGACATGCCGGGTGTTCCCAGGGGGCTGGCTGAGCATCGTCTACGAGTCGACTCAAAAGTGAAACCTATCAAAGAACATCTTCGACGGTCCGCCGTCCAGAAAAGAAAGTCCATTGGCGAGGAGGTGGCTCAGCTCTTAGCAGCGGAGTTTATCCGAGAGATTTACCACTCCGAGTGGCTCGCCAATGTTCTCATGGTCCCCAAGAAGGACAAGTCACTTCGCATGTGCATCGACTTCAAACATATCAATCGGGCCTGCCCGAAAGATCATTTTCCTCTCCCCCGCATCGACCAATAGTCGACTCGACTGCGAGATGTGAGCGCCTGTCTTTTTTAGACGCCTATTCCGGTTACCATCAGATCAGTCTGTATGGACCCGACGAGATCAAAACAGCTTTCATCACTCCATTCGGGTGCTTCTTTTATGTCACCATCCATTCGGCCTCAAGAATGCCGGAGCCACGTTCATGAGGATGATTCAGAAGTGTTTGCTCACTCAAATCAGTCGGAATGTGGAAGCATAAATGGATGATATTGTGGTCAAGTCACGGAAAGGTTCTGACCTGCTGACTGACCTTGCTGAGACATTTGCCAACCTCAGGAGGTATGATATCAAGCTTAATCCATCAAAGTGCACATTCGGAGTTCCTGGCGGAAAGTTACTCGGTTTTCTCGTTTCCGAACAAGGAATCGACGCCAATCCAGAAAAAGTTGGTACTATACTCCGAATGAAACGTCCTGTGCGTGTGCACGATGTCCAGAAGCTTACTGGTTGCTTGGCCGCTTTAAGTCGATTCATCTCTCATCTCGGTGAAAATGCATTGCCTCTTTACCGACTGATGAAGAAGTCAGACAAGTTCGAGTGGACCCCTGAAGTTGATGCAGCGTTTGCAGAGCTAAAAGCCCTGCTCTCCACCCAGCTGGTGCTTGCTGCCCCAATCAGCAAAGAGCCTTTGCTGCTTTACATTGCAGCCACGGGACAATTCGTCAGTACGGTACTTACAGTCGAGCGGGAAGAAGAAGGAAAAGCCTCTAAAGTTCAGCGCCCAGTATATTATGTTTCTGAAGTTTTGACCCCATCAAAGCAAAGATACCCTCATTATCAGAAGCTTGTATATGGGATTTATATGACCACGAAGCAGGTTGCTCATTACTTCTCTGACCATTCCATTACAGTCGTCAGCGACACTCCATTGTCAGAGATTCTGCACAACAGAGATGCAACTGGTCGAGTGGCAAAATGGGCGATTGAACTCCTTCCCTTAGATATCAAGTTTGAGGCAAAGAAAGCCATCAAGTCCCAGGCAATAGCAGATTTCATCGCCGAGTGGATTGAACAGCAACTGACGACTCAAGTTCACTCGGAGCACTGGACCATGTTCTTTGATGGTTCTAAGATGCTGAATGGTTCCGGTGTTGGGGTAGTGTCGATGTCCCCCTGAGGAGATAAGCTCAGATATGTGCTCCAGATTCACTTTGATTCCTCCAATAATGAAGCAAAATACGAAGCACTTTTGTATGGGTTGCGTATGGCCATTTCACTCGGCGTCCATCGCCTCATGGTCTATGGCGACTCAGATTTAGTGGTTAACCAAGTGATGAAGGAGTGGGACGTCAGAAGTCCGGCCATGACTGGTTACTGCAATGCAGTGAGAAAGTTAGAGAAGAAATTTGAGGGGTTAGAGCTTCATCATATACCCCGACTGAAAAATCAAGCGGTTGATGATTTGGCAAAAATAGGTTCCAAGAGAGAAGCCATTCCCAGTAATGTCTTTTTGGAACACATCCACACACCATCAGTTCAAGAGGATCCTTTCACCGAAGAAGCCCCGCAGCCAAAAAGTGTCACGGATCCGTTTGAAGTTGAGGTCCCAGCTGTGGTCGGCCTGATCATGGAAGTTTTGGTCATCACTCCCGAGTGGATAGTGCCGTACATCGCGTATATCCTAAGGAAAGAGCTCCTAGAGAATGAAGAAGAGGCTCGACAGATCGTCTGTCGAACCAAGGCCTTTACTGTGATAAAGGGACAGTTGTACAGGGAAAGCGCGACTGGAGTCAGTCAGAAATGTATAACGCCAGAAGAAGGTCAGATAATTCTTGACGATATCCACTCGGGGACCTGTGGTCATCACGCGTCCTCTCGAACCATTGTGGCTAAAGCATACCGAGCGGGGTTTTACTGGCCAAGAGCAAATGAAATGGCGAAGGAGATAGTCGACAAGTGTGAAGGATGTCAGTTCTATTCCAATATGTCACACAAACCCGCCTAAGCCTTGAAGACCATTCCACTCGTCTGGCCCTTCGCTGTTTGGGGATTAGATATGGTTGGACCACTGAGAACTGGCAGAAGCGGCTTCACTCATGTACTGGTGGCAGTCGACAAGTTCACTAAGTGGATTGAAGCTAAGCCTATCAAGAATCTTGATGCCTGCACTGCTATCAGCTTCATCAGAGAGTTGATATTCAGATATGGAGTTCCGCACAGCATCATCATTGATAATGGGTCAAACTTCGATTCCGAAAAATTCAGAGCCTTTTGCGCTTCTCAAGGTACGCGGGTCAACTACGCTTCCGTCGTTCACCCCCAGTCGAATGGACAAGCAGAAAGAGCAAACGGCCTAATTCTCAAAGGACTGAAACCCCGGTTGATGCGTGATCTCAAGCACGCAGCAGGCGCGTGGGTCGACGAACTTCCTTCAGTTCTTTGAGGATTGAGGACCACTCCTAATCGGTCAACTGGGCGAACTCCATTCTTTCTGGTCTATGGAGCTGAAGCAGTTCTGCCGAGTGGCCTGCTTCACAATGCACCCCGAATCGAGCTCTATTCTGAAGATGAAGCAGAACAAGCCCGGCAGGACGCAGTCGACCTTCTAGAAGAAGAAAGAGAGATGGCCATGATTCGATCGACTATCTATCATTAGGACTTGCGTCGATTCCATGCCAGAAACGTGAAGAGTCGAGCCTTCCAAGAAGGAGACTTGGTCCTCTGAGTGGATCAACAGAAACCGCACAAGCTCGCTCCTACTTGGGAAGGCCCCTTCATTGTCACCAAAGTTCTCCACAATGGAGCATACCGTCTTTACAATGTCGATCGCCAGATTGATGAGCTACGAGCTTGGAACACGGAGCTGCTCTGCCCCTTTTATACTTAAGTACTCACTCGGATGAGATGTAATAAAAAGTACCTCCGTAGTTTGTTTATCAAAAGACAAGAGTGTTATAATTTTCCCAGTGATTGTTGTTGCTTTTGTTTTCGTGAGAAATCCCCTAGTGGGTGGCTTAGCTGCGAATCCGTTTCGCCTAAGTATCTAAAAATCCTACCGAGTGATGAGCAAGCCTCTCACTCAGAGGTTTAGCTGCGAATCCGTTTCGCCTAAGTATTTAAAAATCCTACCGAGTGGAGAGCAAACCTCCCACTCGGGGGCTTAGCTTCAGTCCAGTACTCTCCTAAGTATTTGAAAATCCTACCGAGTGGAGAGCAATCCTCCCACTCGGAGGCTTAGCTGCAGTCCAGTACTCGCCTAATTATTTAAAAATCCTACCGAGTGGAGAGCAAACCGCCCACTCGGGGGCTTAGCTGCAGTCCAGTACTCGCCTAAGTATTTGAAAATCCTACCGAGTGGAGAGCAACTCTCCCACTTGGGGGCTTAGCTGCAGTCCAGTACTCGCCTAAGTATTTGAAAATCCTACCGAGTGGAGAGCAATTCTCCCACTCGGGGGCTTAGCTGCAGTCCAGTACTC